>NC_082651.1:37072843-37314090 GCF_028023285.1 Balaenoptera ricei
GGGAGCATCTCACTTACCAGGGACTGACTTCTCCCTTGATCCCTTTGTAGGGATGGAGACCTCCCCCCTGGTGATGAAAAATTCCCTGGGATTGCAACCTCCAAGCCAGACGTTTTGTGTGACACAACGTCAAGAACTCCCCAAGTCCTGCAGTAGCAGAAACAGCCACATACTTGAGAGTAACCTACCATCTGAACTTGGGGACATTTCAGTGACAGCTCCAGTCCAGAGTGCCAGGCGTCTCCTGGCCCTGCCTCCAGCTCCAAGCCAGGGACAAATAGAGAGTAAGCACGTGGATGATATCAAAACCAAGCTTTCAAAGCCTCTGGATGCCTACCAGATCCCAACAGAGAACCAAGATCCTCCACTACTCCCTTTAGGAATCCCTGATATTCACCAGCCGCTGGCCTGCACCGATCCCCTCAGCCAAGAGGAGCAGCCTGGTTCTGAAAATGCTGATCTGGGAGAGAACAGCCGGAGTCGTCAGGACCTAGGGACACTTGAAAATGGGACTGAACCTAGCAGTGGTCTTGCAGACATTACTACACTGGCGGAGGATATTCACCTTCCCCAGCTCTTTAATCCTTTGAAAGAGCTTGATCAATCCCAAGGTCCCCACGTGATCAAAGCTAAAGACACCAGAGCCATTAAGGTGAATCAGGTGCAGGAAAAGCCAAGTGTCATAAAGGTTCCCTCTGATCAACCCAGGAAGAACAAACAGAAAGCCTCTGAGCCTATCAGTGGCGCTCCCAAGGCCAAAATCCAGCCAAAGAATCCAGAGTGCCTGTTAGGGGGAGAAGTGGTTACCTGCCACGCTGCAGTCAGTGACAGGGCTCCTGTGAACACGGCCAAGCACTCTCAAGGCAAACCTCAGAAAGCTGCATCCAGAAAGATCAGCAAAACTAAGAGCCACGGGCAGGAAAAGACCAAAAGGACCAGAGGGAGAAACAAGGCTGAAGAGAACAAGCAGTCAGGGAACAAAGTCAAGGCAGAAGAGAAGCCAGCAATCCCCCACACGAAGCGAAAGGAACACCAAACTGAGCTTCTCCAACAGAGCTTTCAAAAGCCTCGAACCTCCCTTGGCGTGCGCATGCTGGAGTCTGTGAAGGTTCTTCATGCGCTGGGGAAGAAGAATGAGACGAAAACTGGGCTCTCTTCCTGTCGGCTCTTGGGAAAGTCAAGCAACCCCAAAGACCCCCAGCCACCCCCAGCTATCCAGCCATGGCGGCATACCCCACGTGAGGGGAAGGGTCCTGAGAAAACGCAAGTCCAAGCCCAGAAACCAGACAGCAGTGCTGAAACAGAGTGTCCATCTCCAGCCCAGTATGAGCGGCCTCCTCCTGGGAAGGTCAAGTTGATACCTCTGCCTTTTTCTGCCTGGGACAAGCCTCAAGCTCGACCCGCTCCTCGGAGGCCCCAGTCTCTGGCCTCACATCGGCCTGCTGGGGCTTACCGTGCCCAGCCTGGTTCTACTGACTCAGCTCAACCTGCTGCAGTCAATTCATCCCAGCCAGCTCCTGCCTCTTTGCCAGGCCCCGCCAAACCAGCTCAGCCAACTGTGACCAACCCAACCCAACCGGCTTGGACCAACCACACCCAGCCTCGTGTCCCTCAGTCTGCTGCTCCTAGGCCTGCACCCTCCAAAACTTCATCTGGCCCTCCTCTCCAGCGGGAGCCTGTTCCCCCTGCTGTGAATAAGCGCCAGGCCCCACCCAAGCTCCAAACCCAATTTCTACTCCAAGACTTCAGCAAGCAACGAGTTCCATGGAGGGAACCCAACGTGCCTGAGCCAGTCATGTCAAAGCCCATCGAACAAGAGCAGAGGCCAGAGCGAGAGGCCATGAAGAGGCGGGCTCAACAACAACGGGAGAATGCTGCCAGATACACCTCTTCGGGCAAGCTGCAATTTTTCACCGAGAGGGAAAACGAAATGGAAATTGCCGACTACTACGGATACGTCAAGTGAGAGCTGCTAGGATTCTTGGTGCCACCTTGGCTACCAGCTGTTCTTCCATACACAGGTAAGACAGGTATAGAACTGAATAAGTAAATGGAATACAATTAATAGACGAGTAACAAACCTTTCGAATTTTCAGATGCTGCTAACTGGGGCGTGAGAAAGGAAGGACTGAAAGTTGGATGGGAGAATGAAGGAAAGGGGGAAAAACTGAGCAAAGAGGAAGGAACTTGGCCCAGGGCTAGGAAGGCCAAAAGAGACGTATGGATTTAGGAAAGGAAGCAGGAGTGAGGATGAAATGGCAGAAGTAAAAAGCAGGGTCAGAGGTCTGGGTTGAAAGAACACAATTGGAGTAGAGTTGAAGGTGACAGAAGAGGAGTCTAGGTTTACTAGGAGAAATAGAAAAAGTCTCTCGGGGACGCTGGCCTTAAGTCTCACAACCACCAGATAGGTATTTCAGAAAACAAGAGGTTCAGGACACATCTCTGAAAGGTCTGAGTCGCCTTATTCAGGTGTGACTGTAGTGGGGGAATAGGGAAATCTACCAGAGAAGTGGCTAGGGCTCAGAGTTATCCTAGGGGCAGCTGACGACAGGGGCAGAGCCAAGGGAACTGCTGGATCAGGAGGCCCACGGACAAATCAGGGGCATAGCCGCCTGTCACTTCCCTGCCAGGAAGGAAGCCAGGTATATTACTATAACCAAGGCACACTGGGGTCTTTACTGTATGGAGAACTTGGCTCCTGCCCGCAATCCTACGGCTCGGCGTCACACACAGGAAGTAGGGCCTCTGGGCAACCAGAAATGGGAATGGGACTGAAGGAGATTCAGCCCACAAATATCCGACCACCAGCTTCCACCTCTGCAATCTGCCACCCTGTGTCTGCTCAACGCATCACAGAAACAAGTTTTCAAGGTGAGTATACAGACGGCAGAGAAAAGTTGAACAATGAGGTCAGCATTGAAAAATGGGGTCAAATCGACAGCTGGGAAGGGGTGTAGAGACAGGTAGAATTTAGATCCTGAGCCTTTAATAACCACTACCTTCTCTCAGTGCTCTCTGTTTTTAGACTCTATATGAGAACACCTAGGGCTTCCCTGGTGGCGCCTGCCAATGCAGGGGACACGGGTTCGAGCCCTGGTCTGCGAAGATCCCACATGCCGTGCAGCAACTAAGCGCATGTGCCACAACGACGGAGCCTGCATTCTAGAGCCCGTGAGCCTCAACTACCGAAGCCCACGTGCCTACAGCCCATGCTCCGCAACAAGAGAAGCCACCGCGATGAGATGCCCGCACACCGCAAGCAAGAGTAGCCCCCGCTAGCCGCCAACTAGAGAAAGCCCGTGCACAGCAATGAGAGACCCAGTGCAGCCAAAAAAATAAATACGTAGAATAAATAAGTTCAAACAGTAAATAAATACATAAACATAAATTACAAAAAAAAAAGAACACCTAATGCAGGTGGGAAGGTGGGAGGGCCACTGTAGAGGTCATCTATGCTACATGTACAAGAACCCCGAGAGCACACCAATCGGTACCACACTTTTCACTGCTGTAGCCGATCATTCCCCCGGTACTGCCACACTGTAGCACTCCCTTCCCTCATCTACTGCTATAGTCTCTTTGGAAGGTGTTTCAGAACTCTTGTTATGAGAGTGCCAGTTGAACTGTCCTCACTTCCTTCATTTACACCAGGAGTGAAGACCTTGTGGTCCGAGATCCTGTCCAGAGAGCAAGCAGGCTAAGACTCTGTCTTTGTTGATGTATTTCATCAGAAAGGGCTCTACCCCCTCTCCTAGTTCATGGTGTGAAGTGTTCTTGGCCTCTCGGGAAAGTGGGGAGAATGGAAAGGACCCTATATGAGAATGCTAGGCTCTGTAAAACATTTCAGGTTTTTAAAAATAAGACTCATTTTGTATTGGACTGACAACAGTCCTATGAAATACAAAGAAAGCCGAGAATCAGTGACAGGAAAGGATCACCAGTAAGAACTACAACAGTCACCGCTTACCTCGTAGCACAGGGCGCTGTCCGTGATCCTTAAGAAGAGTTAGTAGAAATGCCTTGCCCATCTTGCCCCTGAACCCCTTGAAAGGTACACGACTGCTGTGTTGGTGTTTAGGGGGAGCATCTCACTTACCAGGGACTGACTTCTCCCTTGATTCCTCTGTAGTGATGGAGACTTCCCCGCTGATGAAAAATTCCCTGGGATTGCAACCTCCAAGCCAGACAGCTTTCCTATGGAATGACAGAGAACTTGTCAAGGTGAAACACCAGTCTGCGGGAGAAAGGGAAGAAGAGAATGATGGAAATCGTTTCTGGGAAACTATTTTTACATTATGTGTTGTTTGTTCCCGGTAAATAAACTGAAATCTTCTTAACAGTAAAACAAAATCGAAACCACTAAAGCCAATAATACAGGAGTATAACGTTCGAAAAAAATTTCTTTGGCTGCGCAGCATGTGGGATCTTAGCTCCCCAACCAGGGATTGAACCCACGCCTGCTGCATTGCAAGCGCAGAGTCTTCACCACGGGACCACCGGGGAAGTCCCAGGACTATCACTTTTAAAGGAGAAGGTACAAACCCCTCGGTTCTATGAACTGGAGATTTTTAGTAAGAAGTCAATATATTTGTTGTTAGGCACATTTTATGTTAGGCTGTCTCCCTGCACAGGATGCAGGCGCCTTGAGAATGGAAGTCATATCCCTCTATAGTACGTCCCTCTTCTTTCTGCTTTGCAGTTTGCTGCTCCACTTGTTCAACCCCACCTAGTAATAACCTATACTTCCCTTGTTCCTGTTTTCCCATCTGGAAAACAGACAAAAGGCCACCAAACAACGCAAAGGTCTCAACAAATAAGGGATATCCAAAACCAGAGATGGCCAGAACTTCTGTACCCCTGATGAAATAGTCCTCATACAAAACCTGATAATCAAATTCCTTAATGCTAGGAATCACAGTGAAAAATAGTATCTGAACTGACTTCTGTCAGATGAGTGAGAACTAAGGTTAATTCAGTGTATCTGAAGCATAGAAAGTGAGGGCAAAAGTGGCACAAGATGGGACTAGAGAAGCAGAGAGGATTCTAGACCACGCAGAGTCTTAAAGGCCAACAGTGTGTTTTCTATTCTCAAAACAATGTTTGTGAGCGATGTTTATGAGCACCGTTCCAACTTGCTTTGAAGGTTTCTTGTGTGAAGAGTGGATTGGAAGGAAACAAGATATATATGGACACTAGTTAGGACCTAATCGCAACAGACAGGCAAGTTCAGTATTAGGAAGTTGAGGAAGAGCTGGCTGACAGATTCCAAAGAAATTCAGGAGATGAACTGAAGCGGGCTTAATGGGGTAGGAGATGGAGGAAAGGAAGGTCTTAGGGAATTCAAGGGTTTACTGCACACATGAGCAAAGTCTCAAAATTAATCATTTGAACGTACAGAGGCGGATCTCCCAAATGACACCGGTTAGGAAGCAACGGTACGCCCTTTAGAATTCCTAGAGACAACACAAATCAACTGTTTCGATGGAAAATTCGGCGGGACTCTTGACTTCCATGGGAATACAGAGAAAAGAGACACTGATCTGGCTTGCAGGTATATTTAGGAAGTTGTTAGCCGGACATCACCTACTAGTATCATGTAAGTAGGCCGTCCGAAGTAGGAAGCTTAGGGGAAAAACCTGGAGGAAAACTTAAAAGCTGAAGCCACACCTCTACACTACACCACCTTTCACAATTTCTTCTCAGATAAGCATCATCCCCATCAGTGAAGAAACTCGTACCTCATCATAGGAAAAACAGGCCTAAAGATTCAATGTGTGTCTTGGGGGGTCCCATCTATGCGATATCTTCCTGGGACCAGAAAAGGCCCCAGGAAGATCAATCTCTGCACCCCTGAAAGCTTACCACCAAGGAAAATGACTAGGTCCATAGATTTCCTCCCTCAAACCAGCTTACCTCACACATAGATCATTAGCAACTCCGCCCTTACTCACATTATCACAGTCACAAGAGTGGTTAGGGAGAAAAGCACTGACCAGGGGAACTAAAACAGAGGCAATCCAGGCCAAGCTGGGCTGGTGGCAGATATCTGCTCCTTACGCTCGGGTGCATAATGCGACTCACCACAGTGCCTTTTTCACAGACCCTTTTGAACGTTTCTCCACAGAATCCAACAGCTCAAGTTAGCTCATGACGCTTCAAGGTCAACAGTCGTCAAGAGAAAAACATGCAATATGTCTTACAATGTTGGATTCCTTACAAACAGGACAAGGAGATAACCATGTAGACAAAACCAGAGCATTTGAAAACATCTGTATTCTACAAACACACCAGTGAATGCTATAAATAAGGTACTATGACATAAAACAAAATGAAAACTAGATGTGAGACTGTTCTCTTCAGTGTACAGACTTCATGGCAGTTGCTGCACACTATCTAGCTACTTAGATCTTTAACTCTCTGTTCTGTTAATACCAAATGAGGCCCAAGTGTGTCAACCTGTTTCCCACAGAAACCAAAAAGTCTACATGCATCTCTTTTCTCCTGTGCCCTTTTCACCTTACCTGCTCCCAATTCTCCACCAACGTCCTCCTCTTTCTCTAATTATTCTCCTCTTCATTTTGCTTGGCCTTGCCCCCAAGCATGCAAGACAGAGAGTCCTAGAGGTCCAAGATTCTAGAGTGGCTGTTTGCAAGGCGGAGGAGATTACAGTAACTGCCACACTGTATATACTTCTGTGCAAAGAAAAAGGGACAGTGTTCAGAATGTCTCTCACATATAACAAGAGCTGGAGATGGCAGGATACCTGTGTGGCCCAAGGAACTAGAGCTAGCAAATTACGGGCCAAACAATTGCAACCAAAGGCTGGAAGAGGAAAGGTCTGCAACCAGCTCTGTCTCCTAGCTCTCTGGTATTTGCTGCCAACGGGCAGAGTCTATTTCGTGAGGCATCAAGCACTGAAAAGAAGACTCCTGCTGCTGGAAGTTGACAGGAAGTAACGTCCAATGCAAGATCAAGGCTTGTCCTCGAAGCAATGCCCATAATGGAAGAAAAAAAAACAAAGAGAAAGCGGAAGAGAAATGTTAAGTCGCAAGTCCAACCTGGCCCCCAGCCTAGCCCAGCCCAAGGAAGGTAGGAGTCAAGGAGAAGAAACTAAAAGAGAAGAGCCTTGGACCACAACATTCTCCACAAGGTACACTCAAGAAACTTCACCCTACTCTTGAACCAAGTTACAAAGAGAGCTTCTTAATCCCTACTTTGGCTCCTTAAAAGCTGCTATCAGTTCACTCATTAGACACATATGATTTCAGAACAACTGTAATAGTTCAAACTAGATGGCTCTTTCCTTCCTAAGGATTATTAATTAAATAAGATCTATATAGCTCTAAGTATATGATACATAAAATAGAATACTCTGTAGAATGTAAGTAACTCTTAGTTCAGTGTATTAATGAACGTCTGTAAGAAATGTTGCAATGATTTCCCTAATGGAAGAGCCTGGGGGAGGTAAATCTGTCTTCTAGGATTTCCTCCCCAGAGCTCAGAAACTCAGGTGTTGTTTTAGCTCTCCTACACTCTCTTCACCCAAGCCCGCCTTCCTGTTGGGGATCGGACCTCCCTATTGGCTCTCTCATACCTTTCAACTGCCTGCTTTGTGACATCACTCTCCTACCAAACCTACTACCACTTGGTAGAGTCTTGGGGTTTCCGTGGAGCTGTTTGGACCAGTAACCAGTGACCTCTGTACTGGACACGTGCGCCGTTCAGCTGCAGCCACTCAGACATCCTCTAGTGTTGTCTCCTCATCCCTTGTACCTGCAGTGGATGCTTCCTCTTCTCTGACCATGTCAGGTAAGAAAAGAAACTTTGGAAAGTTTTGCGTTCGATTTCTTTTGCCCCTAAATTGAGTAGGAGATTCAAAATAGCATGGAATAATGAGGGAAAGTATTGAACTACAAGTCTGGAGACCTAATTTCACTTTTGACTTTGACGTTTACTATCTGTGTGACTTTGGACAAATCACTGGCTGTCTCACAAAGCCTGTTGCTTTCCTTAACTGTTACGTTAGGATACCACATTGGGTTGATCACTCTGATCCCCTTCTTTTCCAGTATTGAGCCTTAAAGGGTACCCATGTAGAAAACGAAATCAGACACTTCTCAAGAGTGTTTCAACAGAAACGTAGAAAAGCCAGGGGACATAGAAAACTAGCAATATATACCAAGATGTTTCATCTCTAATGGTCTCCCTCCACTAGGATTTCGACTAGTTGAAAAGAGAGAATAGGGAGAGAGGATGGAGAGTACTGGGCTCTACAGGGAGGCACAGAGTCGAGCGTAAGGAAGTTTAGGATGGTTTTCATTAGCACAGGCCAACAGGCACCAAGAGATGGGAGAAAATGTAAGAATGAAGAGGGAAAGCATAGAGGAGCTCTCAAGAAAAACGGAGTTTGCAATGGAATGCTGATGGGAACCAAAGATTTTCAATTAAAGCAGAAACAGCACAGAGGGAAACCTGCTCAGAGCAGGGCAAAACCAAGTTGATGGTAGCAAACCCTTACATTAACAGACTAAGAAGGAAAGTAAGGCCAGAACAGGGGATCGCCAGGAAAGGCAGCTTATCAGAAAAGTCATACTCCGTTTTCTTTCTTTTATTGCCTCTCTGAATACAGTTGGCCACTTGACAGTTTTGAATATAAACGTTTTAGAAATACGTTTTAGAAATGATGCCTCCTATAAACAAGCAACCACAGTGGTTATCTAGGGGGCTGCTTTTCAGTGTTTTATTCTTTCTAATTTTTAAACTAGGTAGACATTTCGCCAATTCAACATTTTAAGTGATATCTTCTAAATTGAATCAGAAGGACTATTTTCCTTTGTGTGATATGTAGGTTCTAAGGCAAGGCTGCTTTTCATTTTTACAGTTATTTCCTTCCTAACACAGAGAGCACACTGATCAACAGCCATCGTTCGCTTGTAGATCTTAGCTACCGAAGAAGAAGAAGAAGAAGAAAAAGTCAAGCCCCACATCTCTAATTCCCCCCCACTTAGGGAATTCCCTGGCGGTCCAGTGCTTAGGACTCGGTGCTTTCACGGCCAGGGCCACGCGGCGCGGCCAAAGAAACAAAACAAACAAACATCCACGTTTATCGAAAACCATATTGTGGAGTCCTGTGGATTTTCTTACATTTGAAAATCTTTTTTAATGGGATTCTAGGCATGATGGTTTTTTGAGGTTTTGGGATGCCATCTTCTTGGATGCTGAAGATGATTCTAATCTAAGTTCTAGGATAAATCCAAAAACCTTCCTGATACATTTTAAGCTTCCTTTCTGCTTATTATATAAGCTATATTCATTGAAATATATATTTCTCCTAGGCTTAATACCTCTTACTTGCTGGGTAAAAATATGAAGGAGCACAATAATGAAACTCTTTTACACTTATTATTTTGCCGTCTGCTTCGTACCGGTTTTCATTGAAATACTTGTCTATGTGTGTTGTGGCTACCTATACATGCACATTTATTGCATTCTGTTGCTTGTTATGCATTTTTTACTGACATACCTTCTCTGTCTGTATGCATTGGCTAGGAATTCATTCACCTCTATCACCTCCATCGTGTTTTCTGGTTAATAGTATTCACTAAAATAGAGTGGGCAAAATTCACTTTCATAATGTTGCATGGATGGTACAGAATGCCATTTGTTAGTAAGTTCATTAGGCTTCGATACTTGCCACATACCCCAGTTTTCATTAATATCTATGGATTTCTTTTTCGTTAACGTAATATGCTTGTCATGATTTTTCTTTGTCTTTCTAGAACTTATTGTATCTTCCTCCATATAAACCATACGCAATAGATCAGCTTATTCATCTATTAATTATTACTGCTATTATTATTGGTGGTGGTGTTATAACCACTTTATAGATGAGTAATCTGAAGGAATCAGATAACTTTTCCCTTTCCAAAAGCACTTAAGAAATCCACTTTCGGGTAATCATTTTGAGGTAGGATGAGAAACCAGGCTTGAAGAGGGCAAAAATGACTCTTTCAATTCACCAGTTGGACTGAGCTGTACGTCACCTCTAGGTAATAGCGTGGGAACTGCACAAGCAAAGGGAGACACTGAAGACGACAATGGTAATAGCCGTACTGTTTTCTAATGGACAAAAAAAATGCCTATATTATAAGTTCTGTTTCTCCTGCTTTCTGGCAGTATCATGCTCAGAGTGGAGTCCTGGCAAGGAAGTCAGGATACTTAGGTTCTGAAACCTGGTAATGATACTAACATAATGAGAGAACTTGAACAAGTCAACCCGACCTCTCTGAGCCTCAGTTTCCTTACTCACGAAATGAGACTGAGAACATCGAAGTTCTCTAAGGGCCTCCTAGTTCTAAAATGCTTCCAGTCTAGGAAATAGCATAGAAGTCAATACGAGTGCAGGCTGAAGGGAAAGACAGGGCAGGGAGAAGGTTGCTTCCAGCCTAGAGAACAATCTCTGAACCACACCACTTGGCTCTTCTGCCCGTCTGTGCCCAAGATTGGGAGCACAGGCAGTTAATAGAGAAGAGTGGAAAACTGCTCAGTCCTTACAGCCATCATCAACTGTCTGATTTTGGGTTTCTCAGGAAGTAGTGATAGTAGAGGTGTCCTGATAGCAAGAACCTTCAGATGATGCCGTTCCTCAAACGTAGTGAGAATTTCTCAACCTCCCTGAGTTTGTCATGACCCTCTTGTTCTTACAGAAAATTTCCAACATCCATCTCTACGTGGAACTCTAAATTCTCTGCAGCATTCTCCTCCTGTGGTGAGCAATGCAACTTCCCTAACACGAAGTGTCTGCAACTTCTCCAGAGTCTCTGCCCCTGCCGTCAGTTCGGCATCGGCTACTGGTACCCCTTTCCAGACACTCATGGGTAGTGCCTACCTTTACCAACATTCTAGCACGACTATGTTATCTGGAGTTACGGACCACAGCCAGATCTCCACTTCAGCTGCTTCCTATCCAGGTGTTCTTGAGTGGGACATCACAGCAAGCACTGAAAAGAATTCTTCTTCACTCGGAGACTTTACTCTGGCACTCACTGACCGCCACACAGCTGCCTCCTCCATGTTTCTGGCAGCCCAGTATGATAAAACTTCAGACGCCAAGAACATGGTCCCTCTACATCCATCGCTTTCTGCCAGCCTTGCTCAGGGAACACCATCTCAGATTCCAAATCAGGGGCAGAGCCGCCTGTCACTTCCCTGCCAGGAAGGAAGCCAGGTATATTACTATAACCAAGGCACACTGGGGTCTTTACTGTATGGAGAACTTGGCTCCTGCCCGCAATCCTACGGCTCGGCGTCATACACAGGAAGTCGGGCCTCTGGGCAACCAGAAATGGGAATGGGACTGAAGGAGATTCAGCCCACAAATATCCGACCACCAGCTTCCACCTCTGCAGTCTGCCACCCTGTGCCTGCTCAACGCATCACAGAAACAAGTTTTCAAGGTGAGTATAACAAACGCCAGAGAAAGTTGAAGAATGAGGTCGGCATTCAAAAATGGGGTCAAATCGACAGCTGGGAAGGGGTGTAGAGGCAGGTAGAATTTAGATCCTGAGCCTTTAATAACCACTACCTTCGCTCAGTGCCCTCTGTTTTTAGACTCTACATGAGAACACCTAGGGCTTCCCTGGTGGCGCCGTGGTTAAGAATCCGCCTGCCAATGCAATGCGGGGGACACGGGTTCGAGCCCTGGTCTGCGGAGATCCCACATGCCGTGCAGCAACTAAGCGCATGTGCCACAACGACGGAGCCTGCATTCTAGAGCCCGTGAGCCTCAGCTACCGAAGCCCACGTGCCTACAGCCCATGCTCCGCAACAAGAGAAGCCACCGCGATGAGAAGCCCGCACACCGCAAGCAAGAGTAGCCCCCGCTAGCCGCCAACTAGAGAAAGCCCGTGCACAGCAATGAGAGACCCAGTGCAGCCAAAAAAATAAATACGCAGAATAAATAAGTTCAAACAGTAAATAAATACATAAACATAAATTACAAAAAGAAGAACACCTAATGCAGGTGGGAAGGTGGGAGGGCCACTGTAGAGGTCATCTATGCTACATGTACAAGAACCCCGAGAGCACACCAATCGGTACCACACTTTTCACTGCTGTAGCCGATCGTTCCCCCTGTACTGCCACACTGTAGCACTCCCTTCCCTCATCTACTGCTATAGTCTCTTTGGAAGGTGTTTCAGAACTCTTGTTATGAGAGTGCCAGTTGAACTGTCCTCACTTCCTTCATTTATACCAGGATTGAAGACCTTGTGGTCCGAGATCCTGTCCAGAGAGCAAGCAGGCTAAGACTCTGTCTTTGCTGATGTATTTCATCAGAAAGGGCTCTACCCCCTCTCCTAGTTCATGGTGTGACGTGTTCTTGGCCTCTCGGGAGAGTGGGGAGAATGGAAAGGACCCTATATGAGAATATGCTAGGCTCTGTAAAACATTTCAGGTTTTTAAAAATAAGACTCATTTTGTATTGGACTTATAACAGTCCTATGAAATACAAAGCGAGCCGAGAATCAGTGACAGGAAAGGCTCACCAGTAAGAATTACAACAGTCACCGCTTACCTCGTAGCATAGGGCACTGTCCATGATCCTTAAGAAGAGTTAGTAGAAATGCCTTGCCCATCTTGCCCCTGAACCCCTTGAAAGGTACATGACTGCTGTGTTGGTGTTTAGGGGGAGCATCTCACTTACCAGGGACTGACTTCTCCCTTGATCCCTTTGTAGGGATGGAGACCTCCCCCCTGGTGATGAAAAATTCCCTGGGATTGCAACCTCCAAGCCAGACGTTTTGTGTGACACAACGTCAAGAACTCCCCAAGTCCTGCAGTAGCAGAAACAGCCACATACTTGAGAGTAACCCACCATCTGAACTTGGGGACATTTCAGTGACAGCTCCAGTCCAGAGTGCCAGGCGTCTCCTGGCCCTGCCTCCAGCTCCAAGCCAGGGACAAATAGAGAGTAAGCACGTGGATGATATCAAAACCAAGCTTTCAAAGCCTCTGGATGCCTACCAGATCCCAACAGAGAACCAAGATCCTCCACTACTCCCTTTAGGAATCCCTGATATTCACCAGCCGCTGGCCTGCACCGATCCCCTCAGCCAAGAGGAGCAGCCTGGTTCTGAAAATGCTGATCTGGGAGAGAACAGCCGGAGTCGTCAGGACCTAGGGACACTTGAAAATGGGACTGAACCTAGCAGTGGTCTTGCAGACATTACTACACTGGCGGAGGATATTCACCTTCCCCAGCTCTTTAATCCTTTGAAAGAGCTTGATCAATCCCAAGGTCCCCACGTGATCAAAGCTAAAGACACCAGAGCCATTAAGGTGAATCAGGTGCAGGAAAAGCCAAGTGTCATAAAGGTTCCCTCTGATCAACCCAGGAAGAACAAACAGAAAGCCTCTGAGCCTATCAGTGGCGCTCCCAAGGCCAAAATCCAGCCAAAGAATCCAGAGTGCCTGTTAGGGGGAGAAGTGGTTACCTGCCACGCTGCAGTCAGTGACAGGGCTCCTGTGAACACGGCCAAGCACTCTCAAGGCAAACCTCAGAAAGCTGCATCCAGAAAGATCAGCAAAACTAAGAGCCACGGGCAGGAAAAGACCAAAAGGACCAGAGGGAGAAACAAGGCTGAAGAGAACAAGCAGTCAGGGAACAAAGTCAAGGCAGAAGAGAAGCCAGCAATCCCCCACACGAAGCGAAAGGAACACCAAACTGAGCTTCTCCAACAGAGCTTTCAAAAGCCTCGAACCTCCCTTGGCGTGCGCATGCTGGAGTCTGTGAAGGTTCTTCATGCGCTGGGGAAGAAGAATGAGACGAAAACTGGGCTCTCTTCCTGTCGGCTCTTGGGAAAGTCAAGCAACCCCAAAGACCCCCAGCCACCCCCAGCTATCCAGCCATGGCGGCATACCCCACGTGAGGGGAAGGGTCCTGAGAAAACGCAAGTCCAAGCCCAGAAACCAGACAGCAGTGCTGAAACAGAGTGTCCATCTCCAGCCCAGTATGAGCGGCCTCCTCCTGGGAAGGTCAAGTTGATACCTCTGCCTTTTTCTGCCTGGGACAAGCCTCAAGCTCGACCCGCTCCTCGGAGGCCCCAGTCTCTGGCCTCACATCGGCCTGCTGGGGCTTACCATGCCCAGCCTGGTTCTACTGACTCAGCTCAACCTGCTGCAGTCAATTCATCCCAGCCAGCTCCTGCCTCTTTGCCAGGCCCCGCCAAACCAGCTCAGCCAACTGTGACCAACCCAACCCAACCGGCTTGGACCAACCACACCCAGCCTCGTGTCCCTCAGTCTGCTGCTCCTAGGCCTGCACCCTCCAAAACTTCATCTGGCCCTCCTCTCCAGCGGGAGCCTGTTCCCCCTGCTGTGAATAAGCGCCAGGCCCCACCCAAGCTCCAAACCCAATTTCTACTCCAAGACTTCAGCAAGCAACGAGTTCCATGGAGGGAACCCAACGTGCCTGAGCCAGTCATGTCAAAGCCCATCGAACAAGAGCAGAGGCCAGAGCGAGAGGCCATGAAGAGGCGGGCTCAACAACAACGGGAGAATGCTGCCAGATACACCTCTTCGGGCAAGCTGCAATTTTTCACCGAGAGGGAAAACGAAATGGAAATTGCCGACTACTACGGATACGTCAAGTGAGAGCTGCTAGGATTCTTGGTGCCACCTTGGCTACCAGCTGTTCTTCCATACACAGGTAAGACAGGTATAGAACTGAATAAGTAAATGGAATACAATTAATAGACGAGTAACAAACCTTTCGAATTTTCAGATGCTGCTAACTGGGGCGTGAGAAAGGAAGGACTGAAAGTTGGATGGGAGAATGAAGGAAAGGGGGAAAAACTGAGCAAAGAGGAAGGAACTTGGCCCAGGGCTAGGAAGGCCAAAAGAGACGTATGGATTTAGGAAAGGAAGCAGGAGTGAGGATGAAATGGCAGAAGTAAAAAGCAGGGTCAGAGGTCTGGGTTGAAAGAACACAATTGGAGTAGAGTTGAAGGTGACAGAAGAGGAGTCTAGGTTTACTAGGAGAAATAGAAAAAGTCTCTCGGGGACGCTGGCCTTAAGTCTCACAACCACCAGATAGGTATTTCAGAAAACAAGAGGTTCAGGACACATCTCTGAAAGGTCTGAGTCGCCTTATTCAGGTGTGACTGTAGTGGGGGAATAGGGAAATCTACCAGAGAAGTGGCTAGGGCTCAGAGTTATCCTAGGGGCAGCTGACGACAGGGGCAGAGCCAAGGGAACTGCTGGATCAGGAGGCCCACGGACAAATCAGGGGCATAGCCGCCTGTCACTTCCCTGCCAGGAAGGAAGCCAGGTATATTACTATAACCAAGGCACACTGGGGTCTTTACTGTATGGAGAACTTGGCTCCTGCCCGCAATCCTACGGCTCGGCGTCACACACAGGAAGTAGGGCCTCTGGGCAACCAGAAATGGGAATGGGACTGAAGGAGATTCAGCCCACAAATATCCGACCACCAGCTTCCACCTCTGCAATCTGCCACCCTGTGTCTGCTCAACGCATCACAGAAACAAGTTTTCAAGGTGAGTATACAGACGGCAGAGAAAAGTTGAACAATGAGGTCAGCATTGAAAAATGGGGTCAAATCGACAGCTGGGAAGGGGTGTAGAGACAGGTAGAATTTAGATCCTGAGCCTTTAATAACCACTACCTTCTCTCAGTGCTCTCTGTTTTTAGACTCTATATGAGAACACCTAGGGCTTCCCTGGTGGCGCCTGCCAATGCAGGGGACACGGGTTCGAGCCCTGGTCTGCGAAGATCCCACATGCCGTGCAGCAACTAAGCGCATGTGCCACAACGACGGAGCCTGCATTCTAGAGCCCGTGAGCCTCAACTACCGAAGCCCACGTGCCTACAGCCCATGCTCCGCAACAAGAGAAGCCACCGCGATGAGATGCCCGCACACCGCAAGCAAGAGTAGCCCCCGCTAGCCGCCAACTAGAGAAAGCCCGTGCACAGCAATGAGAGACCCAGTGCAGCCAAAAAAATAAATACGTAGAATAAATAAGTTCAAACAGTAAATAAATACATAAACATAAATTACAAAAAAAAAAGAACACCTAATGCAGGTGGGAAGGTGGGAGGGCCACTGTAGAGGTCATCTATGCTACATGTACAAGAACCCCGAGAGCACACCAATCGGTACCACACTTTTCACTGCTGTAGCCGATCATTCCCCCGGTACTGCCACACTGTAGCACTCCCTTCCCTCATCTACTGCTATAGTCTCTTTGGAAGGTGTTTCAGAACTCTTGTTATGAGAGTGCCAGTTGAACTGTCCTCACTTCCTTCATTTACACCAGGAGTGAAGACCTTGTGGTCCGAGATCCTGTCCAGAGAGCAAGCAGGCTAAGACTCTGTCTTTGTTGATGTATTTCATCAGAAAGGGCTCTACCCCCTCTCCTAGTTCATGGTGTGAAGTGTTCTTGGCCTCTCGGGAAAGTGGGGAGAATGGAAAGGACCCTATATGAGAATGCTAGGCTCTGTAAAACATTTCAGGTTTTTAAAAATAAGACTCATTTTGTATTGGACTGACAACAGTCCTATGAAATACAAAGAAAGCCGAGAATCAGTGACAGGAAAGGATCACCAGTAAGAACTACAACAGTCACCGCTTACCTCGTAGCACAGGGCGCTGTCCGTGATCCTTAAGAAGAGTTAGTAGAAATGCCTTGCCCATCTTGCCCCTGAACCCCTTGAAAGGTACACGACTGCTGTGTTGGTGTTTAGGGGGAGCATCTCACTTACCAGGGACTGACTTCTCCCTTGATTCCTCTGTAGTGATGGAGACTTCCCCGCTGATGAAAAATTCCCTGGGATTGCAACCTCCAAGCCAGACAGCTTTCCTATGGAATGACAGAGAACTTGTCAAGGTGAAACACCAGTCTGCGGGAGAAAGGGAAGAAGAGAATGATGGAAATCGTTTCTGGGAAACTATTTTTACATTATGTGTTGTTTGTTCCCGGTAAATAAACTGAAATCTTCTTAACAGTAAAACAAAATCGAAACCACTAAAGCCAATAATACAGGAGTATAACGTTCGAAAAAAATTTCTTTGGCTGCGCAGCATGTGGGATCTTAGCTCCCCAACCAGGGATTGAACCCACGCCTGCTGCATTGCAAGCGCAGAGTCTTCACCACGGGACCACCGGGGAAGTCCCAGGACTATCACTTTTAAAGGAGAAGGTACAAACCCCTCGGTTCTATGAACTGGAGATTTTTAGTAAGAAGTCAATATATTTGTTGTTAGGCACATTTTATGTTAGGCTGTCTCCCTGCACAGGATGCAGGCGCCTTGAGAATGGAAGTCATATCCCTCTATAGTACGTCCCTCTTCTTTCTGCTTTGCAGTTTGCTGCTCCACTTGTTCAACCCCACCTAGTAATAACCTATACTTCCCTTGTTCCTGTTTTCCCATCTGGAAAACAGACAAAAGGCCACCAAACAACGCAAAGGTCTCAACAAATAAGGGATATCCAAAACCAGAGATGGCCAGAACTTCTGTACCCCTGATGAAATAGTCCTCATACAAAACCTGATAATCAAATTCCTTAATGCTAGGAATCACAGTGAAAAATAGTATCTGAACTGACTTCTGTCAGATGAGTGAGAACTAAGGTTAATTCAGTGTATCTGAAGCATAGAAAGTGAGGGCAAAAGTGGCACAAGATGGGACTAGAGAAGCAGAGAGGATTCTAGACCACGCAGAGTCTTAAAGGCCAACAGTGTGTTTTCTATTCTCAAAACAATGTTTGTGAGCGATGTTTATGAGCACCGTTCCAACTTGCTTTGAAGGTTTCTTGTGTGAAGAGTGGATTGGAAGGAAACAAGATATATATGGACACTAGTTAGGACCTAATCGCAACAGACAGGCAAGTTCAGTATTAGGAAGTTGAGGAAGAGCTGGCTGACAGATTCCAAAGAAATTCAGGAGATGAACTGAAGCGGGCTTAATGGGGTAGGAGATGGAGGAAAGGAAGGTCTTAGGGAATTCAAGGGTTTACTGCACACATGAGCAAAGTCTCAAAATTAATCATTTGAACGTACAGAGGCGGATCTCCCAAATGACACCGGTTAGGAAGCAACGGTACGCCCTTTAGAATTCCTAGAGACAACACAAATCAACTGTTTCGATGGAAAATTCGGCGGGACTCTTGACTTCCATGGGAATACAGAGAAAAGAGACACTGATCTGGCTTGCAGGTATATTTAGGAAGTTGTTAGCCGGACATCACCTACTAGTATCATGTAAGTAGGCCGTCCGAAGTAGGAAGCTTAGGGGAAAAACCTGGAGGAAAACTTAAAAGCTGAAGCCACACCTCTACACTACACCACCTTTCACAATTTCTTCTCAGATAAGCATCATCCCCATCAGTGAAGAAACTCGTACCTCATCATAGGAAAAACAGGCCTAAAGATTCAATGTGTGTCTTGGGGGGTCCCATCTATGCGATATCTTCCTGGGACCAGAAAAGGCCCCAGGAAGATCAATCTCTGCACCCCTGAAAGCTTACCACCAAGGAAAATGACTAGGTCCATAGATTTCCTCCCTCAAACCAGCTTACCTCACACATAGATCATTAGCAACTCCGCCCTTACTCACATTATCACAGTCACAAGAGTGGTTAGGGAGAAAAGCACTGACCAGGGGAACTAAAACAGAGGCAATCCAGGCCAAGCTGGGCTGGTGGCAGATATCTGCTCCTTACGCTCGGGTGCATAATGCGACTCACCACAGTGCCTTTTTCACAGACCCTTTTGAACGTTTCTCCACAGAATCCAACAGCTCAAGTTAGCTCATGACGCTTCAAGGTCAACAGTCGTCAAGAGAAAAACATGCAATATGTCTTACAATGTTGGATTCCTTACAAACAGGACAAGGAGATAACCATGTAGACAAAACCAGAGCATTTGAAAACATCTGTATTCTACAAACACACCAGTGAATGCTATAAATAAGGTACTATGACATAAAACAAAATGAAAACTAGATGTGAGACTGTTCTCTTCAGTGTACAGACTTCATGGCAGTTGCTGCACACTATCTAGCTACTTAGATCTTTAACTCTCTGTTCTGTTAATACCAAATGAGGCCCAAGTGTGTCAACCTGTTTCCCACAGAAACCAAAAAGTCTACATGCATCTCTTTTCTCCTGTGCCCTTTTCACCTTACCTGCTCCCAATTCTCCACCAACGTCCTCCTCTTTCTCTAATTATTCTCCTCTTCATTTTGCTTGGCCTTGCCCCCAAGCATGCAAGACAGAGAGTCCTAGAGGTCCAAGATTCTAGAGTGGCTGTTTGCAAGGCGGAGGAGATTACAGTAACTGCCACACTGTATATACTTCTGTGCAAAGAAAAAGGGACAGTGTTCAGAATGTCTCTCACATATAACAAGAGCTGGAGATGGCAGGATACCTGTGTGGCCCAAGGAACTAGAGCTAGCAAATTACGGGCCAAACAATTGCAACCAAAGGCTGGAAGAGGAAAGGTCTGCAACCAGCTCTGTCTCCTAGCTCTCTGGTATTTGCTGCCAACGGGCAGAGTCTATTTCGTGAGGCATCAAGCACTGAAAAGAAGACTCCTGCTGCTGGAAGTTGACAGGAAGTAACGTCCAATGCAAGATCAAGGCTTGTCCTCGAAGCAATGCCCATAATGGAAGAAAAAAAAACAAAGAGAAAGCGGAAGAGAAATGTTAAGTCGCAAGTCCAACCTGGCCCCCAGCCTAGCCCAGCCCAAGGAAGGTAGGAGTCAAGGAGAAGAAACTAAAAGAGAAGAGCCTTGGACCACAACATTCTCCACAAGGTACACTCAAGAAACTTCACCCTACTCTTGAACCAAGTTACAAAGAGAGCTTCTTAATCCCTACTTTGGCTCCTTAAAAGCTGCTATCAGTTCACTCATTAGACACATATGATTTCAGAACAACTGTAATAGTTCAAACTAGATGGCTCTTTCCTTCCTAAGGATTATTAATTAAATAAGATCTATATAGCTCTAAGTATATGATACATAAAATAGAATACTCTGTAGAATGTAAGTAACTCTTAGTTCAGTGTATTAATGAACGTCTGTAAGAAATGTTGCAATGATTTCCCTAATGGAAGAGCCTGGGGGAGGTAAATCTGTCTTCTAGGATTTCCTCCCCAGAGCTCAGAAACTCAGGTGTTGTTTTAGCTCTCCTACACTCTCTTCACCCAAGCCCGCCTTCCTGTTGGGGATCGGACCTCCCTATTGGCTCTCTCATACCTTTCAACTGCCTGCTTTGTGACATCACTCTCCTACCAAACCTACTACCACTTGGTAGAGTCTTGGGGTTTCCGTGGAGCTGTTTGGACCAGTAACCAGTGACCTCTGTACTGGACACGTGCGCCGTTCAGCTGCAGCCACTCAGACATCCTCTAGTGTTGTCTCCTCATCCCTTGTACCTGCAGTGGATGCTTCCTCTTCTCTGACCATGTCAGGTAAGAAAAGAAACTTTGGAAAGTTTTGCGTTCGATTTCTTTTGCCCCTAAATTGAGTAGGAGATTCAAAATAGCATGGAATAATGAGGGAAAGTATTGAACTACAAGTCTGGAGACCTAATTTCACTTTTGACTTTGACGTTTACTATCTGTGTGACTTTGGACAAATCACTGGCTGTCTCACAAAGCCTGTTGCTTTCCTTAACTGTTACGTTAGGATACCACATTGGGTTGATCACTCTGATCCCCTTCTTTTCCAGTATTGAGCCTTAAAGGGTACCCATGTAGAAAACGAAATCAGACACTTCTCAAGAGTGTTTCAACAGAAACGTAGAAAAGCCAGGGGACATAGAAAACTAGCAATATATACCAAGATGTTTCATCTCTAATGGTCTCCCTCCACTAGGATTTCGACTAGTTGAAAAGAGAGAATAGGGAGAGAGGATGGAGAGTACTGGGCTCTACAGGGAGGCACAGAGTCGAGCGTAAGGAAGTTTAGGATGGTTTTCATTAGCACAGGCCAACAGGCACCAAGAGATGGGAGAAAATGTAAGAATGAAGAGGGAAAGCATAGAGGAGCTCTCAAGAAAAACGGAGTTTGCAATGGAATGCTGATGGGAACCAAAGATTTTCAATTAAAGCAGAAACAGCACAGAGGGAAACCTGCTCAGAGCAGGGCAAAACCAAGTTGATGGTAGCAAACCCTTACATTAACAGACTAAGAAGGAAAGTAAGGCCAGAACAGGGGATCGCCAGGAAAGGCAGCTTATCAGAAAAGTCATACTCCGTTTTCTTTCTTTTATTGCCTCTCTGAATACAGTTGGCCACTTGACAGTTTTGAATATAAACGTTTTAGAAATACGTTTTAGAAATGATGCCTCCTATAAACAAGCAACCACAGTGGTTATCTAGGGGGCTGCTTTTCAGTGTTTTATTCTTTCTAATTTTTAAACTAGGTAGACATTTCGCCAATTCAACATTTTAAGTGATATCTTCTAAATTGAATCAGAAGGACTATTTTCCTTTGTGTGATATGTAGGTTCTAAGGCAAGGCTGCTTTTCATTTTTACAGTTATTTCCTTCCTAACACAGAGAGCACACTGATCAACAG
The DNA here is from genome assembly GCF_028023285.1 of Balaenoptera ricei. Classification (NCBI taxonomy): domain Eukaryota; kingdom Metazoa; phylum Chordata; class Mammalia; order Artiodactyla; family Balaenopteridae; genus Balaenoptera; species Balaenoptera ricei. Next base: position 37,094,450 of record NC_082651.1, read on the forward strand.
CCATCGTTCGCTTGTAGATCTTAGCTACCGAAGAAGAAGAAGAAGAAGAAAAAGTCAAGCCCCACATCTCTAATTCCCCCCCACTTAGGGAATTCCCTGGCGGTCCAGTGCTTAGGACTCGGTGCTTTCACGGCCAGGGCCACGCGGCGCGGCCAAAGAAACAAAACAAACAAACATCCACGTTTATCGAAAACCATATTGTGGAGTCCTGTGGATTTTCTTACATTTGAAAATCTTTTTTAATGGGATTCTAGGCATGATGGTTTTTTGAGGTTTTGGGATGCCATCTTCTTGGATGCTGAAGATGATTCTAATCTAAGTTCTAGGATAAATCCAAAAACCTTCCTGATACATTTTAAGCTTCCTTTCTGCTTATTATATAAGCTATATTCATTGAAATATATATTTCTCCTAGGCTTAATACCTCTTACTTGCTGGGTAAAAATATGAAGGAGCACAATAATGAAACTCTTTTACACTTATTATTTTGCCGTCTGCTTCGTACCGGTTTTCATTGAAATACTTGTCTATGTGTGTTGTGGCTACCTATACATGCACATTTATTGCATTCTGTTGCTTGTTATGCATTTTTTACTGACATACCTTCTCTGTCTGTATGCATTGGCTAGGAATTCATTCACCTCTATCACCTCCATCGTGTTTTCTGGTTAATAGTATTCACTAAAATAGAGTGGGCAAAATTCACTTTCATAATGTTGCATGGATGGTACAGAATGCCATTTGTTAGTAAGTTCATTAGGCTTCGATACTTGCCACATACCCCAGTTTTCATTAATATCTATGGATTTCTTTTTCGTTAACGTAATATGCTTGTCATGATTTTTCTTTGTCTTTCTAGAACTTATTGTATCTTCCTCCATATAAACCATACGCAATAGATCAGCTTATTCATCTATTAATTATTACTGCTATTATTATTGGTGGTGGTGTTATAACCACTTTATAGATGAGTAATCTGAAGGAATCAGATAACTTTTCCCTTTCCAAAAGCACTTAAGAAATCCACTTTCGGGTAATCATTTTGAGGTAGGATGAGAAACCAGGCTTGAAGAGGGCAAAAATGACTCTTTCAATTCACCAGTTGGACTGAGCTGTACGTCACCTCTAGGTAATAGCGTGGGAACTGCACAAGCAAAGGGAGACACTGAAGACGACAATGGTAATAGCCGTACTGTTTTCTAATGGACAAAAAAAATGCCTATATTATAAGTTCTGTTTCTCCTGCTTTCTGGCAGTATCATGCTCAGAGTGGAGTCCTGGCAAGGAAGTCAGGATACTTAGGTTCTGAAACCTGGTAATGATACTAACATAATGAGAGAACTTGAACAAGTCAACCCGACCTCTCTGAGCCTCAGTTTCCTTACTCACGAAATGAGACTGAGAACATCGAAGTTCTCTAAGGGCCTCCTAGTTCTAAAATGCTTCCAGTCTAGGAAATAGCATAGAAGTCAATACGAGTGCAGGCTGAAGGGAAAGACAGGGCAGGGAGAAGGTTGCTTCCAGCCTAGAGAACAATCTCTGAACCACACCACTTGGCTCTTCTGCCCGTCTGTGCCCAAGATTGGGAGCACAGGCAGTTAATAGAGAAGAGTGGAAAACTGCTCAGTCCTTACAGCCATCATCAACTGTCTGATTTTGGGTTTCTCAGGAAGTAGTGATAGTAGAGGTGTCCTGATAGCAAGAACCTTCAGATGATGCCGTTCCTCAAACGTAGTGAGAATTTCTCAACCTCCCTGAGTTTGTCATGACCCTCTTGTTCTTACAGAAAATTTCCAACATCCATCTCTACGTGGAACTCTAAATTCTCTGCAGCATTCTCCTCCTGTGGTGAGCAATGCAACTTCCCTAACACGAAGTGTCTGCAACTTCTCCAGAGTCTCTGCCCCTGCCGTCAGTTCGGCATCGGCTACTGGTACCCCTTTCCAGACACTCATGGGTAGTGCCTACCTTTACCAACATTCTAGCACGACTATGTTATCTGGAGTTACGGACCACAGCCAGATCTCCACTTCAGCTGCTTCCTATCCAGGTGTTCTTGAGTGGGACATCACAGCAAGCACTGAAAAGAATTCTTCTTCACTCGGAGACTTTACTCTGGCACTCACTGACCGCCACACAGCTGCCTCCTCCATGTTTCTGGCAGCCCAGTATGATAAAACTTCAGACGCCAAGAACATGGTCCCTCTACATCCATCGCTTTCTGCCAGCCTTGCTCAGGGAACACCATCTCAGATTCCAAATCAGGGGCAGAGCCGCCTGTCACTTCCCTGCCAGGAAGGAAGCCAGGTATATTACTATAACCAAGGCACACTGGGGTCTTTACTGTATGGAGAACTTGGCTCCTGCCCGCAATCCTACGGCTCGGCGTCATACACAGGAAGTCGGGCCTCTGGGCAACCAGAAATGGGAATGGGACTGAAGGAGATTCAGCCCACAAATATCCGACCACCAGCTTCCACCTCTGCAGTCTGCCACCCTGTGCCTGCTCAACGCATCACAGAAACAAGTTTTCAAGGTGAGTATAACAAACGCCAGAGAAAGTTGAAGAATGAGGTCGGCATTCAAAAATGGGGTCAAATCGACAGCTGGGAAGGGGTGTAGAGGCAGGTAGAATTTAGATCCTGAGCCTTTAATAACCACTACCTTCGCTCAGTGCCCTCTGTTTTTAGACTCTACATGAGAACACCTAGGGCTTCCCTGGTGGCGCCGTGGTTAAGAATCCGCCTGCCAATGCAATGCGGGGGACACGGGTTCGAGCCCTGGTCTGCGGAGATCCCACATGCCGTGCAGCAACTAAGCGCATGTGCCACAACGACGGAGCCTGCATTCTAGAGCCCGTGAGCCTCAGCTACCGAAGCCCACGTGCCTACAGCCCATGCTCCGCAACAAGAGAAGCCACCGCGATGAGAAGCCCGCACACCGCAAGCAAGAGTAGCCCCCGCTAGCCGCCAACTAGAGAAAGCCCGTGCACAGCAATGAGAGACCCAGTGCAGCCAAAAAAATAAATACGCAGAATAAATAAGTTCAAACAGTAAATAAATACATAAACATAAATTACAAAAATAAGAACACCTAATGCAGGTGGGAAGGTGGGAGGGCCACTGTAGAGGTCATCTATGCTACATGTACAAGAACCCCGAGAGCACACCAATCGGTACCACACTTTTCACTGCTGTAGCCGATCGTTCCCCCTGTACTGCCACACTGTAGCACTCCCTTCCCTCATCTACTGCTATAGTCTCTTTGGAAGGTGTTTCAGAACTCTTGTTATGAGAGTGCCAGTTGAACTGTCCTCACTTCCTTCATTTATACCAGGATTGAAGACCTTGTGGTCCGAGATCCTGTCCAGAGAGCAAGCAGGCTAAGACTCTGTCTTTGCTGATGTATTTCATCAGAAAGGGCTCTACCCCCTCTCCTAGTTCATGGTGTGACGTGTTCTTGGCCTCTCGGGAGAGTGGGGAGAATGGAAAGGACCCTATATGAGAATATGCTAGGCTCTGTAAAACATTTCAGGTTTTTAAAAATAAGACTCATTTTGTATTGGACTTATAACAGTCCTATGAAATACAAAGCGAGCCGAGAATCAGTGACAGGAAAGGCTCACCAGTAAGAATTACAACAGTCACCGCTTACCTCGTAGCATAGGGCACTGTCCATGATCCTTAAGAAGAGTTAGTAGAAATGCCTTGCCCATCTTGCCCCTGAACCCCTTGAAAGGTACATGACTGCTGTGTTGGTGTTTAGGGGGAGCATCTCACTTACCAGGGACTGACTTCTCCCTTGATCCCTTTGTAGGGATGGAGACCTCCCCCCTGGTGATGAAAAATTCCCTGGGATTGCAACCTCCAAGCCAGACGTTTTGTGTGACACAACGTCAAGAACTCCCCAAGTCCTGCAGTAGCAGAAACAGCCACATACTTGAGAGTAACCCACCATCTGAACTTGGGGACATTTCAGTGACAGCTCCAGTCCAGAGTGCCAGGCGTCTCCTGGCCCTGCCTCCAGCTCCAAGCCAGGGACAAATAGAGAGTAAGCACGTGGATGATATCAAAACCAAGCTTTCAAAGCCTCTGGATGCCTACCAGATCCCAACAGAGAACCAAGATCCTCCACTACTCCCTTTAGGAATCCCTGATATTCACCAGCCGCTGGCCTGCACCGATCCCCTCAGCCAAGAGGAGCAGCCTGGTTCTGAAAATGCTGATCTGGGAGAGAACAGCCGGAGTCGTCAGGACCTAGGGACACTTGAAAATGGGACTGAACCTAGCAGTGGTCTTGCAGACATTACTACACTGGCGGAGGATATTCACCTTCCCCAGCTCTTTAATCCTTTGAAAGAGCTTGATCAATCCCAAGGTCCCCACGTGATCAAAGCTAAAGACACCAGAGCCATTAAGGTGAATCAGGTGCAGGAAAAGCCAAGTGTCATAAAGGTTCCCTCTGATCAACCCAGGAAGAACAAACAGAAAGCCTCTGAGCCTATCAGTGGCGCTCCCAAGGCCAAAATCCAGCCAAAGAATCCAGAGTGCCTGTTAGGGGGAGAAGTGGTTACCTGCCACGCTGCAGTCAGTGACAGGGCTCCTGTGAACACGGCCAAGCACTCTCAAGGCAAACCTCAGAAAGCTGCATCCAGAAAGATCAGCAAAACTAAGAGCCACGGGCAGGAAAAGACCAAAAGGACCAGAGGGAGAAACAAGGCTGAAGAGAACAAGCAGTCAGGGAACAAAGTCAAGGCAGAAGAGAAGCCAGCAATCCCCCACACGAAGCGAAAGGAACACCAAACTGAGCTTCTCCAACAGAGCTTTCAAAAGCCTCGAACCTCCCTTGGCGTGCGCATGCTGGAGTCTGTGAAGGTTCTTCATGCGCTGGGGAAGAAGAATGAGACGAAAACTGGGCTCTCTTCCTGTCGGCTCTTGGGAAAGTCAAGCAACCCCAAAGACCCCCAGCCACCCCCAGCTATCCAGCCATGGCGGCATACCCCACGTGAGGGGAAGGGTCCTGAGAAAACGCAAGTCCAAGCCCAGAAACCAGACAGCAGTGCTGAAACAGAGTGTCCATCTCCAGCCCAGTATGAGCGGCCTCCTCCTGGGAAGGTCAAGTTGATACCTCTGCCTTTTTCTGCCTGGGACAAGCCTCAAGCTCGACCCGCTCCTCGGAGGCCCCAGTCTCTGGCCTCACATCGGCCTGCTGGGGCTTACCGTGCCCAGCCTGGTTCTACTGACTCAGCTCAACCTGCTGCAGTCAATTCATCCCAGCCAGCTCCTGCCTCTTTGCCAGGCCCCGCCAAACCAGCTCAGCCAACTGTGACCAACCCAACCCAACCGGCTTGGACCAACCACACCCAGCCTCGTGTCCCTCAGTCTGCTGCTCCTAGGCCTGCACCCTCCAAAACTTCATCTGGCCCTCCTCTCCAGCGGGAGCCTGTTCCCCCTGCTGTGAATAAGCGCCAGGCCCCACCCAAGCTCCAAACCCAATTTCTACTCCAAGACTTCAGCAAGCAACGAGTTCCATGGAGGGAACCCAACGTGCCTGAGCCAGTCATGTCAAAGCCCATCGAACAAGAGCAGAGGCCAGAGCGAGAGGCCATGAAGAGGCGGGCTCAACAACAACGGGAGAATGCTGCCAGATACACCTCTTCGGGCAAGCTGCAATTTTTCACCGAGAGGGAAAACGAAATGGAAATTGCCGACTACTACGGATACGTCAAGTGAGAGCTGCTAGGATTCTTGGTGCCACCTTGGCTACCAGCTGTTCTTCCATACACAGGTAAGACAGGTATAGAACTGAATAAGTAAATGGAATACAATTAATAGACGAGTAACAAACCTTTCGAATTTTCAGATGCTGCTAACTGGGGCGTGAGAAAGGAAGGACTGAAAGTTGGATGGGAGAATGAAGGAAAGGGGGAAAAACTGAGCAAAGAGGAAGGAACTTGGCCCAGGGCTAGGAAGGCCAAAAGAGACGTATGGATTTAGGAAAGGAAGCAGGAGTGAGGATGAAATGGCAGAAGTAAAAAGCAGGGTCAGAGGTCTGGGTTGAAAGAACACAATTGGAGTAGAGTTGAAGGTGACAGAAGAGGAGTCTAGGTTTACTAGGAGAAATAGAAAAAGTCTCTCGGGGACGCTGGCCTTAAGTCTCACAACCACCAGATAGGTATTTCAGAAAACAAGAGGTTCAGGACACATCTCTGAAAGGTCTGAGTCGCCTTATTCAGGTGTGACTGTAGTGGGGGAATAGGGAAATCTACCAGAGAAGTGGCTAGGGCTCAGAGTTATCCTAGGGGCAGCTGACGACAGGGGCAGAGCCAAGGGAACTGCTGGATCAGGAGGCCCACGGACAAATCAGGGGCATAGCCGCCTGTCACTTCCCTGCCAGGAAGGAAGCCAGGTATATTACTATAACCAAGGCACACTGGGGTCTTTACTGTATGGAGAACTTGGCTCCTGCCCGCAATCCTACGGCTCGGCGTCACACACAGGAAGTAGGGCCTCTGGGCAACCAGAAATGGGAATGGGACTGAAGGAGATTCAGCCCACAAATATCCGACCACCAGCTTCCACCTCTGCAATCTGCCACCCTGTGTCTGCTCAACGCATCACAGAAACAAGTTTTCAAGGTGAGTATACAGACGGCAGAGAAAAGTTGAACAATGAGGTCAGCATTGAAAAATGGGGTCAAATCGACAGCTGGGAAGGGGTGTAGAGACAGGTAGAATTTAGATCCTGAGCCTTTAATAACCACTACCTTCTCTCAGTGCTCTCTGTTTTTAGACTCTATATGAGAACACCTAGGGCTTCCCTGGTGGCGCCTGCCAATGCAGGGGACACGGGTTCGAGCCCTGGTCTGCGAAGATCCCACATGCCGTGCAGCAACTAAGCGCATGTGCCACAACGACGGAGCCTGCATTCTAGAGCCCGTGAGCCTCAACTACCGAAGCCCACGTGCCTACAGCCCATGCTCCGCAACAAGAGAAGCCACCGCGATGAGATGCCCGCACACCGCAAGCAAGAGTAGCCCCCGCTAGCCGCCAACTAGAGAAAGCCCGTGCACAGCAATGAGAGACCCAGTGCAGCCAAAAAAATAAATACGTAGAATAAATAAGTTCAAACAGTAAATAAATACATAAACATAAATTACAAAAAAAAAAGAACACCTAATGCAGGTGGGAAGGTGGGAGGGCCACTGTAGAGGTCATCTATGCTACATGTACAAGAACCCCGAGAGCACACCAATCGGTACCACACTTTTCACTGCTGTAGCCGATCGTTCCCCCTGTACTGCCACACTGTAGCACTCCCTTCCCTCATCTACTGCTATAGTCTCTTTGGAAGGTGTTTCAGAACTCTTGTTATGAGAGTGCCAGTTGAACTGTCCTCACTTCCTTCATTTATACCAGGATTGAAGACCTTGTGGTCCGAGATCCTGTCCAGAGAGCAAGCAGGCTAAGACTCTGTCTTTGCTGATGTATTTCATCAGAAAGGGCTCTACCCCCTCTCCTAGTTCATGGTGTGACGTGTTCTTGGCCTCTCGGGAGAGTGGGGAGAATGGAAAGGACCCTATATGAGAATATGCTAGGCTCTGGAAAACATTTCAGGTTTTTAAAAATAAGACTCATTTTGTATTGGACTTATAACAGTCCTATGAAATACAAAGCGAGCCGAGAATCAGCGACAGGAAAGGCTCACCAGTAAGAATTACAACAGTCACCGCTTACCTCGTAGCATAGGGCACTGTCCATGATCCTTAAGAAGAGTTAGTAGAAATGCCTTGCCCATCTTGCCCCTGAACCCCTTGAAAGGTACACGACTGCTGTGTTGGTGTTTAGGGGGAGCATCTCACTTACCAGGGACTGACTTCTCCCTTGATCCCTTTGTAGGGATGGAGACCTCCCCCCTGGTGATGAAAAATTCCCTGGGATTGCAACCTCCAAGCCAGACGTTTTGTGTGACACAAAGTCAAGAACTCCCCAAGTCCTGCAGTAGCAGAAACAGCCACATACTTGAGAGTAACCCACCATCTGAACTTGGGGACATTTCAGTGACAGCTCCAGTCCAGAGTGCCAGGCGTCTCCTGGCCCTGCCTCCAGCTCCAAGCCAGGGACAAATAGAGAGTAAGCACGTGGATGATATCAAAACCAAGCTTTCAAAGCCTCTGGATGCCTACCAGATCCCAACAGAGAACCAAGATCCTCCACTACTCCCTTTAGGAATCCCTGATATTCACCAGCCGCTGGCCTGCACCGATCCCCTCAGCCAAGAGGAGCAGCCTGGTTCTGAAAATGCTGATCTGGGAGAGAACAGCCGGAGTCGTCAGGACCTAGGGACACTTGAAAATGGGACTGAACCTAGCAGTGGTCTTGCAGACATTACTACACTGGCGGAGGATATTCACCTTCCCCAGCTCTTTAATCCTTTGAAAGAGCTTGATCAATCCCAAGGTCCCAACGTGATCAAAGCTAAAGACACCAGAGCCATTAAGGTGAATCAGGTGCAGGAAAAGCCAAGTGTCATAAAGGTTCCCTCTGATCAACCCAGGAAGAACAAACAGAAAGCCTCTGAGCCTATCAGTGGCGCTCCCAAGGCCAAAATCCAGCCAAAGAATCCAGAGTGCCTGTTAGGGGGAGAAGTGGTTACCTGCCACGCTGCAGTCAGTGACAGGGCTCCTGTGAACACGGCCAAGCACTCTCAAGGCAAACCTCAGAAAGCTGCATCCAGAAAGATCAGCAAAACTAAGAGCCACGGGCAGGAAAAGACCAAAAGGACCAGAGGGAGAAACAAGGCTGAAGAGAACAAGCAGTCAGGGAACAAAGTCAAGGCAGAAGAGAAGCCAGCAATCCCCCACACGAAGCGAAAGGAACACCAAACTGAGCTTCTCCAACAGAGCTTTCAAAAGCCTCGAACCTCCCTTGGCGTGCGCATGCTGGAGTCTGTGAAGGTTCTTCATGCGCTGGGGAAGAAGAATGAGACGAAAACTGGGCTCTCTTCCTGTCGGCTCTTGGGAAAGTCAAGCAACCCCAAAGACCCCCAGCCACCCCCAGCTATCCAGCCATGGCGGCATACCCCACGTGAGGGGAAGGGTCCTGAGAAAACGCAAGTCCAAGCCCAGAAACCAGACAGCAGTGCTGAAACAGAGTGTCCATCTCCAGCCCAGTATGAGCGGCCTCCTCCTGGGAAGGTCAAGTTGATACCTCTGCCTTTTTCTGCCTGGGACAAGCCTCAAGCTCGACCCGCTCCTCGGAGGCCACAGTCTCTGGCCTCACATCGGCCTGCTGGGGCTTACCGTGCCCAGCCTGGTTCTACTGACTCAGCTCAACCTGCTGCAGTCAATTCATCCCAGCCAGCTCCTGCCTCTTTGCCAGGCCCCGCCAAACCAGCTCAGCCAACTGTGACCAACCCAACCCAACCGGCTTGGACCAACCACACCCAGCCTCGTGTCCCTCAGTCTGCTGCTCCTAGGCCTGCACCCTCCAAAACTTCATCTGGCCCTCCTCTCCAGCGGGAGGCTGTTCCCCCTGCTGTGAATAAGCGCCAGGCCCCACCCAAGCTCCAAACCCAATTTCTACTCCAAGACTTCAGCAAGCAACGAGTTCCATGGAGGGAACCCAACGTGCCTGAGCCAGTCATGTCAAAGCCCATCGAACAAGAGCAGAGGCCAGAGCGAGAGGCCATGAAGAGGCGGGCTCAACAACAACGGGAGAATGCTGCCAGATACACCTCTTCGGGCAAGCTGCAATTTTTCACCGAGAGGGAAAACGAAATGGAAATTGCCGACTACTACGGATACGTCAAGTGAGAGCTGCTAGGATTCTTGGTGCCACCTTGGCTACCAGCTGTTCTTCCATACACAGGTAAGACAGGTATAGAACTGAATAAGTAAATGGAATACAATTAATAGACGAGTAACAAACCTTTCGAATTTTCAGATGCTGCTAACTGGGGCGTGAGAAAGGAAGGACTGAAAGTTGGATGGGAGAATGAAGGAAAGGGGGAAAAACTGAGCAAAGAGGAAGGAACTTGGCCCAGGGCTAGGAAGGCCAAAAGAGACGTATGGATTTAGGAAAGGAAGCAGGAGTGAGGATGAAATGGCAGAAGTAAAAAGCAGGGTCAGAGGTCTGGGTTGAAAGAACACAATTGGAGTAGAGTTGAAGGTGACAGAAGAGGAGTCTAGGTTTACTAGGAGAAATAGAAAAAGTCTCTCGGGGACGCTGGCCTTAAGTCTCACAACCACCAGATAGGTATTTCAGAAAACAAGAGGTTCAGGACACATCTCTGAAAGGTCTGAGTCGCCTTATTCAGGTGTGACTGTAGTGGGGGAATAGGGAAATCTACCAGAGAAGTGGCTAGGGCTCAGAGTTATCCTAGGGGCAGCTGACGACAGGGGCAGAGCCAAGGGAACTGCTGGATCAGGAGGCCCACGAACAAATCAGGGGCAGAGCCGCCTGTCACTTCCCTGCCAGGAAGGAAGCCAGGTATATTACTATAACCAAGGCACACTGGGGTCTTTACTGTATGGAGAACTTGGCTCCTGCCCGCAATCCTACGGCTCGGCGTCACACACAGGAAGTAGGGCCTCTGGGCAACCAGAAATGGGAATGGGACTGAAGGAGATTCAGCCCACAAATATCCGACCACCAGCTTCCACCTCTGCAATCTGCCACCCTGTGTCTGCTCAACGCATCACAGAAACAAGTTTTCAAGGTGAGTATACAGACGGCAGAGAAAAGTTGAACAATGAGGTCAGCATTGAAAAATGGGGTCAAATCGACAGCTGGGAAGGGGTGTAGAGACAGGTAGAATTTAGATCCTGAGCCTTTAATAACCACTACCTTCTCTCAGTGCTCTCTGTTTTTAGACTCTATATGAGAACACCTAGGGCTTCCCTGGTGGCGCCTGCCAATGCAGGGGACACGGGTTCGAGCCCTGGTCTGCGAAGATCCCACATGCCGTGCAGCAACTAAGCGCATGTGCCACAACGACGGAGCCTGCATTCTAGAGCCCGTGAGCCTCAACTACCGAAGCCCACGTGCCTACAGCCCATGCTCCGCAACAAGAGAAGCCACCGCGATGAGATGCCCGCACACCGCAACCAAGAGTAGCCCCCGCTAGCCGCCAACTAGAGAAAGCCCGTGCACAGCAATGAGAGACCCAGTGCAGCCAAAAAAATAAATACGTAGAATAAATAAGTTCAAACAGTAAATAAATACATAAACATAAATTACAAAAAAAAAGAACACCTAATGCAGGTGGGAAGGTGGGAGGGCCACTGTAGAGGTCATCTATGCTACATGTACAAGAACCCCGAGAGCACACCAATCGGTACCACACTTTTCACTGCTGTAGCCGATCATTCCCCCGGTACTGCCACACTGTAGCACTCCCTTCCCTCATCTACTGCTATAGTCTCTTTGGAAGGTGTTTCAGAACTCTTGTTATGAGAGTGCCAGTTGAACTGTCCTCACTTCCTTCATTTACACCAGGAGTGAAGACCTTGTGGTCCGAGATCCTGTCCAGAGAGCAAGCAGGCTAAGACTCTGTCTTTGTTGATGTATTTCATCAGAAAGGGCTCTACCCCCTCTCCTAGTTCATGGTGTGAAGTGTTCTTGGCCTCTCGGGAAAGTGGGGAGAATGGAAAGGACCCTATATGAGAATGCTAGGCTCTGTAAAACATTTCAGGTTTTTAAAAATAAGACTCATTTTGTATTGGACTGACAACAGTCCTATGAAATACAAAGAAAGCCGAGAATCAGTGACAGGAAAGGATCACCAGTAAGAACTACAACAGTCACCGCTTACCTCGTAGCACAGGGCGCTGTCCGTGATCCTTAAGAAGAGTTAGTAGAAATGCCTTGCCCATCTTGCCCCTGAACCCCTTGAAAGGTACACGACTGCTGTGTTGGTGTTTAGGGGGAGCATCTCACTTACCAGGGACTGACTTCTCCCTTGATTCCTCTGTAGTGATGGAGACTTCCCCGCTGATGAAAAATTCCCTGGGATTGCAACCTCCAAGCCAGACAGCTTTCCTATGGAATGACAGAGAACTTGTCAAGGTGAAACACCAGTCTGCGGGAGAAAGGGAAGAAGAGAATGATGGAAATCGTTTCTGGGAAACTATTTTTACATTATGTGTTGTTTGTTCCCGGTAAATAAACTGAAATCTTCTTAACAGTAAAACAAAATCGAAACCACTAAAGCCAATAATACAGGAGTATAACGTTCGAAAAAAATTTCTTTGGCTGCGCAGCATGTGGGATCTTAGCTCCCCAACCAGGGATTGAACCCACGCCTGCTGCATTGCAAGCGCAGAGTCTTCACCACGGGACCACCGGGGAAGTCCCAGGACTATCACTTTTAAAGGAGAAGGTACAAACCCCTCGGTTCTATGAACTGGAGATTTTTAGTAAGAAGTCAATATATTTGTTGTTAGGCACATTTTATGTTAGGCTGTCTCCCTGCACAGGATGCAGGCGCCTTGAGAATGGAAGTCATATCCCTCTATAGTACGTCCCTCTTCTTTCTGCTTTGCAGTTTGCTGCTCCACTTGTTCAACCCCACCTAGTAATAACCTATACTTCCCTTGTTCCTGTTTTCCCATCTGGAAAACAGACAAAAGGCCACCAAACAACGCAAAGGTCTCAACAAATAAGGGATATCCAAAACCAGAGATGGCCAGAACTTCTGTACCCCTGATGAAATAGTCCTCATACAAAACCTGATAATCAAATTCCTTAATGCTAGGAATCACAGTGAAAAATAGTATCTGAACTGACTTCTGTCAGATGAGTGAGAACTAAGGTTAATTCAGTGTATCTGAAGCATAGAAAGTGAGGGCAAAAGTGGCACAAGATGGGACTAGAGAAGCAGAGAGGATTCTAGACCACGCAGAGTCTTAAAGGCCAACAGTGTGTTTTCTATTCTCAAAACAATGTTTGTGAGCGATGTTTATGAGCACCGTTCCAACTTGCTTTGAAGGTTTCTTGTGTGAAGAGTGGATTGGAAGGAAACAAGATATATATGGACACTAGTTAGGACCTAATCGCAACAGACAGGCAAGTTCAGTATTAGGAAGTTGAGGAAGAGCTGGCTGACAGATTCCAAAGAAATTCAGGAGATGAACTGAAGCGGGCTTAATGGGGTAGGAGATGGAGGAAAGGAAGGTCTTAGGGAATTCAAGGGTTTACTGCACACATGAGCAAAGTCTCAAAATTAATCATTTGAACGTACAGAGGCGGATCTCCCAAATGACACCGGTTAGGAAGCAACGGTACGCCCTTTAGAATTCCTAGAGACAACACAAATCAACTGTTTCGATGGAAAATTCGGCGGGACTCTTGACTTCCATGGGAATACAGAGAAAAGAGACACTGATCTGGCTTGCAGGTATATTTAGGAAGTTGTTAGCCGGACATCACCTACTAGTATCATGTAAGTAGGCCGTCCGAAGTAGGAAGCTTAGGGGAAAAACCTGGAGGAAAACTTAAAAGCTGAAGCCACACCTCTACACTACACCACCTTTCACAATTTCTTCTCAGATAAGCATCATCCCCATCAGTGAAGAAACTCGTACCTCATAATAGGAAAAACAGGCCTAAAGATTCAATGTGTGTCTTGGGGGGTCCCATCTATGCGATATCTTCCTGGGACCAGAAAAGGCCCCAGGAAGATCAATCTCTGCACCCCTGAAAGCTTACCACCAAGGAAAATGACTAGGTCCATAGATTTCCTCCCTCAAACCAGCTTACCTCACACATAGATCATTAGCAACTCCGCCCTTACTCACATTATCACAGTCACAAGAGTGGTTAGGGAGAAAAGCACTGACCAGGGGAACTAAAACAGAGGCAATCCAGGCCAAGCTGGGCTGGTGGCAGATATCTGCTCCTTACGCTCGGGTGCATAATGCGACTCACCACAGTGCCTTTTTCACAGACCCTTTTGAACGTTTCTCCACAGAATCCAACAGCTCAAGTTAGCTCATGACGCTTCAAGGTCAACAGTCGTCAAGAGAAAAACATGCAATATGTCTTACAATGTTGGATTCCTTACAAACAGGACAAGGAGATAACCATGTAGACAAAACCAGAGCATTTGAAAACATCTGTATTCTACAAACACACCAGTGAATGCTATAAATAAGGTACTATGACATAAAACAAAATGAAAACTAGATGTGAGACTGTTCTCTTCAGTGTACAGACTTCATGGCAGTTGCTGCACACTATCTAGCTACTTAGATCTTTAACTCTCTGTTCTGTTAATACCAAATGAGGCCCAAGTGTGTCAACCTGTTTCCCACAGAAACCAAAAAGTCTACATGCATCTCTTTTCTCCTGTGCCCTTTTCACCTTACCTGCTCCCAATTCTCCACCAACGTCCTCCTCTTTCTCTAATTATTCTCCTCTTCATTTTGCTTGGCCTTGCCCCCAAGCATGCAAGACAGAGAGTCCTAGAGGTCCAAGATTCTAGAGTGGCTGTTTGCAAGGCGGAGGAGATTACAGTAACTGCCACACTGTATATACTTCTGTGCAAAGAAAAAGGGACAGTGTTCAGAATGTCTCTCACATATAACAAGAGCTGGAGATGGCAGGATACCTGTGTGGCCCAAGGAACTAGAGCTAGCAAATTACGGGCCAAACAATTGCAACCAAAGGCTGGAAGAGGAAAGGTCTGCAACCAGCTCTGTCTCCTAGCTCTCTGGTATTTGCTGCCAACGGGCAGAGTCTATTTCGTGAGGCATCAAGCACTGAAAAGAAGACTCCTGCTGCTGGAAGTTGACAGGAAGTAACGTCCAATGCAAGATCAAGGCTTGTCCTCGAAGCAATGCCCATAATGGAAGAAAAAAAAACAAAGAGAAAGCGGAAGAGAAATGTTAAGTCGCAAGTCCAACCTGGCCCCCAGCCTAGCCCAGCCCAAGGAAGGTAGGAGTCAAGAAGAAACTAAAAGAGAAGAGCCTTGGACCACAACATTCTCCACAAGGTACACTCAAGAAACTTCACCCTACTCTTGAACCAAGTTACAAAGAGAGCTTCTTAATCCCTACTTTGGCTCCTTAAAAGCTGCTATCAGTTCACTCATTAGACACATATGATTTCAGAACAACTGTAATAGTTCAAACTAGATGGCTCTTTCCTTCCTAAGGATTATTAATTAAATAAGATCTATATAGCTCTAAGTATATGATACATAAAATAGAATACTCTGTAGAATGTAAGTAACTCTTAGTTCAGTGTATTAATGAACGTCTGTAAGAAATGTTGCAATGATTTCCCTAATGGAAGAGCCTGGGGGAGGTAAATCTGTCTTCTAGGATTTCCTCCCCAGAGCTCAGAAACTCAGGTGTTGTTTTAGCTCTCCTACACTCTCTTCACCCAAGCCCGCCTTCCTGTTGGGGATCGGACCTCCCTATTGGCTCTCTCATACCTTTCAACTGCCTGCTTTGTGACATCACTCTCCTACCAAACCTACTACCACTTGGTAGAGTCTTGGGGTTTCCGTGGAGCTGTTTGGACCAGTAACCAGTGACCTCTGTACTGGACACGTGCGCCGTTCAGCTGCAGCCACTCAGACATCCTCTAGTGTTGTCTCCTCATCCCTTGTACCTGCAGTGGATGCTTCCTCTTCTCTGACCATGTCAGGTAAGAAAAGAAACTTTGGAAAGTTTTGCGTTCGATTTCTTTTGCCCCTAAATTGAGTAGGAGATTCAAAATAGCATGGAATAATGAGGGAAAGTATTGAACTACAAGTCTGGAGACCTAATTTCACTTTTGACTTTGACGTTTACTATCTGTGTGACTTTGGACAAATCACTGGCTGTCTCACAAAGCCTGTTGCTTTCCTTAACTGTTACGTTAGGATACCACATTGGGTTGATCACTCTGATCCCCTTCTTTTCCAGTATTGAGCCTTAAAGGGTACCCATGTAGAAAACGAAATCAGACACTTCTCAAGAGTGTTTCAACAGAAACGTAGAAAAGCCAGGGGACATAGAAAACTAGCAATATATACCAAGATGTTTCATCTCTAATGGTCTCCCTCCACTAGGATTTCGACTAGTTGAAAAGAGAGAATAGGGAGAGAGGATGGAGAGTACTGGGCTCTACAGGGAGGCACAGAGTCGAGCGTAAGGAAGTTTAGGATGGTTTTCATTAGCACAGGCCAACAGGCACCAAGAGATGGGAGAAAATGTAAGAATGAAGAGGGAAAGCATAGAGGAGCTCTCAAGAAAAACGGAGTTTGCAATGGAATGCTGATGGGAACCAAAGATTTTCAATTAAAGCAGAAACAGCACAGAGGGAAACCTGCTCAGAGCAGGGCAAAACCAAGTTGATGGTAGCAAACCCTTACATTAACAGACTAAGAAGGAAAGTAAGGCCAGAACAGGGGATCACCAGGAAAGGCAGCTTATCAGAAAAGTCATACTCCGTTTTCTTTCTTTTATTGCCTCTCTGAATACAGTTGGCCACTTGACAGTTTTGAATATAAACGTTTTAGAAATACGTTTTAGAAATGATGCCTCCTATAAACAAGCAACCACAGTGGTTATCTAGGGGGCTGCTTTTCAGTGTTTTATTCTTTCTAATTTTTAAACTAGGTAGACATTTCGCCAATTCAACATTTTAAGTGGTATCTTCTAAATTGAATCAGAAGGACTATTTTCCTTTGTGTGATATGTAGGTTCTAAGGCAAGGCTGCTTTTCATTTTTACAGTTATTTCCTTCCTAACACAGAGAGCACATTGATCAACAGCCATCGTTCGCTTGTAGATCTTAGCTACCGAAGAAGAAGAAGAAGAAGAAAAAGTCAAGCCCCACATCTCTAATTCCCCCCCACTTAGGGAATTCCCTGGCGGTCCAGTGCTTAGGACTCGGTGCTTTCACGGCCAGGGCCACGCGGCGCGGCCAAAGAAACAAAACAAACAAACATCCACGTTTATCGAAAACCATATTGTGGAGTCCTGTGGATTTTCTTACATTTGAAAATCTTTTTTAATGGGATTCTAGGCATGATGGTTTTTTGAGGTTTTGGGATGCCATCTTCTTGGATGCTGAAGATGATTCTAATCTAAGTTCTAGGATAAATCCAAAAACCTTCCTGATACATTTTAAGCTTCCTTTCTGCTTATTATATAAGCTATATTCATTGAAATATATATTTCTCCTAGGCTTAATACCTCTTACTTGCTGGGTAAAAATATGAAGGAGCACAATAATGAAACTCTTTTACACTTATTATTTTGCCGTCTGCTTCGTACCGGTTTTCATTGAAATACTTGTCTATGTGTGTTGTGGCTACCTATACATGCACATTTATTGCATTCTGTTGCTTGTTATGCATTTTTTACTGACATACCTTCTCTGTCTGTATGCATTGGCTAGGAATTCATTCACCTCTATCACCTCCATCGTGTTTTCTGGTTAATAGTATTCACTAAAATAGAGTGGGCAAAATTCACTTTCATAATGTTGCATGGATGGTACAGAATGCCATTTGTTAGTAAATTCATTAGGCTTCGATACTTGCCACATACCCCAGTTTTCATTAATATCTATGGATTTCTTTTTCGTTAACGTAATATGCTTGTCATGATTTTTCTTTGTCTTTCTAGAACTTATTGTATCTTCCTCCATATAAACCATACGCAATAGATCAGCTTATTCATCTATTAATTATTACTGCTATTATTATTGGTGGTGGTGTTATAACCACTTTATAGATGAGTAATCTGAAGGAATCAGATAACTTTTCCCTTTCCAAAAGCACTTAAGAAATCCACTTTCGGGTAATCATTTTGAGGTAGGATGAGAAACCAGGCTTGAAGAGGGCAAAAATGACTCTTTCAATTCACCAGTTGGACTGAGCTGTACGTCACCTCTAGGTAATAGCGTGGGAACTGCACAAGCAAAGGGAGACACTGAAGACGACAATGGTAATAGCCGTACTGTTTTCTAATGGACAAAAAAAATGCCTATATTATAAGTTCTATTTCTCCTGCTTTCTGGCAGTATCATGCTCAGAGTGGAGTCCTGGCAAGGAAGTCAGGATACTTAGGTTCTGAAACCTGGTAATGATACTAACATAATGAGAGAACTTGAACAAGTCAACCCGACCTCTCTGAGCCTCAGTTTCCTTACTCACGAAATGAGACTGAGAACATCGAAGTTCTCTAAGGGCCTCCTAGTTCTAAAATGCTTCCAGTCTAGGAAATAGCATAGAAGTCAATACGAGTGCAGGCTGAAGGGAAAGACAGGGCAGGGAGAAGGTTGCTTCCAGCCTAGAGAACAATCTCTGAACCACACCACTTGGCTCTTCTGCCCGTCTGTGCCCAAGATTGGGAGCACAGGCAGTTAATAGAGAAGAGTGGAAAACTGCTCAGTCCTTACAGCCATCATTAACTGTCTGATTTTGGGTTTCTCAGGAAGTAGTGATAGTAGAGGTGTCCTGATAGCAAGAACCTTCAGATGATGCCGTTCCTCAAACGTAGTGAGAATTTCTCAACCTCCCTGAGTTTTTCATGACCCTCTTGTTCTTACAGAAAATTTCCAACATCCATCTCTACTTGGAACTCTAAATTCTCTGCAGCATTCTCCTCCTGTGGTGAGCAATGCAACTTCCCTAACACGAAGTGTCTGCAACTTCTCCAGAGTCTCTGCCCCTGCCGTCAGTTCGGCATCGGCTACTGGTACCCCTTTCCAGACACTCATGGGTAGTGCCTACCTTTACCAACATTCTAGCACGACTATGTTATCTGGAGTTACTGACCACAGCCAGATCTCCACTTCAGCTGCTTCCTATCCAGGTGTTCTTGAGTGGGACATCACAGCAAGCACTGAAAAGAATTCTTCTTCACTCGGAGACTTTACTCTGGCACTCACTGACCGCCACACAGCTGCCTCCTCCATGTTTCTGGCAGCCCAGTATGATAAAACTTCAGACGCCAAGAACATGGTCCCTCTACATCCATCGCTTTCTGCCAGCCTTGCTCAGGGAACACCATCTCAGATTCCAAATCAGGGGCAGAGCCGCCTGCCACTTCCCTGCCAGGAAGGAAGCCAGGTATATTACTATAACCAAGGCACACTGGGGTCTTTACTGTATGGAGAACTTGGCTCCTGCCCGCAATCCTACGGCTCGGCGTCATACACAGGAAGTCGGGCCTCTGGGCAACCAGAAATGGGAATGGGACTGAAGGAGATTCAGCCCACAAATATCCGACCACCAGCTTCCACCTCTGCAGTCTGCCACCCTGTGTCTGCTCAACGCATCACGGAAACAAGTTTTCAAGGTGAGTATAACAAACGCCAGAGAAAGTTGAAGAATGAGGTCGGCATTCAAAAATGGGGTCAAATCGACAGCTGGGAAGGGGTGTAGAGGCAGGTAGAATTTAGATCCTGAGCCTTTAATAACCACTACCTTCGCTCAGTGCCCTCTGTTTTTAGACTCTATATGGGAACACCTAGGGCTTCCCTGGTGGCGCCGTGGTTAAGAATCCGCCTGCCAATGCAATGCGGGGGACACGGGTTCGAGCCCTGGTCTGCGAAGATCCCACATGCCGTGCAGCAACTAAGCGCATGTGCCACAACGACGGAGCCTGCATTCTAGAGCCCGTGAGCCTCAACTACCGAAGCCCACGTGCCTACAGCCCATGCTCCGCAACAAGAGAAGCCACCGCGATGAGAAGCCCGCACACCGCAACCAAGAGTAGCCCCCGCTAGCCGCCAACTAGAGAAAGCCCGTGCACAGCAATGAGAGACCCAGTGCAGCCAAAAAAATAAATACGTAGACTAAATAAGTTCAAACAGTAAATAAATACATAAACATAAATTACAAAAAAAAGAACACCTAATGCAGGTGGGAAGGTGGGAGGGCCACTGTAGAGGTCATCTATGCTACATGTACAAGAACCCCGAGAGCACACCAATCGGTACCACACTTTTCACTGCTGTAGCCGATCGTTCCCCCTGTACTGCCACACTGTAGCACTCCCTTCCCTCATCTACTGCTATAGTCTCTTTGGAAGGTGTTTCAGAACTCTTGTTATGAGAGTGCCAGTTGAACTGTCCTCACTTCCTTCATTTATACCAGGATTGAAGACCTTGTGGTCCGAGATCCTGTCCAGAGAGCAAGCAGGCTAAGACTCTGTCTTTGCTGATGTATTTCATCAGCAAGGGCTCTACCCCCTCTCCTAGTTCATGGTGTGACGTGTTCTTGGCCTCTCGGGAAAGTGGGGAGAATGGAAAGGACCCTATATGAGAATGCTAGGCTCTGTAAAACATTTCAGGTTTTTAAAAATAAGACTCATTTTGTATTGGACTTATAACAGTCCTATGAAATACAAAGCGAGCCGAGAATCAGCGACAGGAAAGGCTCACCAGTAAGAATTACAACAGTCACCGCTTACCTCGTAGCATAGGGCACTGTCCATGATCCTTAAGAAGAGTTAGTAGAAATGCCTTGCCCATCTTGCCCCTGAACCCCTTGAAAGGTACACGACTGCTGTGTTGGTGTTTAGGGGGAGCATCTCACTTACCAGGGACTGACTTCTCCCTTGATCCCTTTGTAGGGATGGAGACCTCCCCCCTGGTGATGAAAAATTCCCTGGGATTGCAACCTCCAAGCCAGACGTTTTGTGTGACACAAAGTCAAGAACTCCCCAAGTCCTGCAGTAGCAGAAACAGCCACATACTTGAGAGTAACCCACCATCTGAACTTGGGGACATTTCAGTGACAGCTCCAGTCCAGAGTGCCAGGCGTCTCCTGGCCCTGCCTCCAGCTCCAAGCCAGGGACAAATAGAGAGTAAGCACGTGGATGATATCAAAACCAAGCTTTCAAAGCCTCTGGATGCCTACCAGATCCCAACAGAGAACCAAGATCCTCCACTACTCCCTTTAGGAATCCCTGATATTCACCAGCCGCTGGCCTGCACCGATCCCCTCAGCCAAGAGGAGCAGCCTGGTTCTGAAAATGCTGATCTGGGAGAGAACAGCCGGAGTCGTCAGGACCTAGGGACACTTGAAAATGGGACTGAACCTAGCAGTGGTCTTGCAGACATTACTACACTGGCGGAGGATATTCACCTTCCCCAGCTCTTTAATCCTTTGAAAGAGCTTGATCAATCCCAAGGTCCCAACGTGATCAAAGCTAAAGACACCAGAGCCATTAAGGTGAATCAGGTGCAGGAAAAGCCAAGTGTCATAAAGGTTCCCTCTGATCAACCCAGGAAGAACAAACAGAAAGCCTCTGAGCCTATCAGTGGCGCTCCCAAGGCCAAAATCCAGCCAAAGAATCCAGAGTGCCTGTTAGGGGGAGAAGTGGTTACCTGCCACGCTGCAGTCAGTGACAGGGCTCCTGTGAACACGGCCAAGCACTCTCAAGGCAAACCTCAGAAAGCTGCATCCAGAAAGATCAGCAAAACTAAGAGCCACGGGCAGGAAAAGACCAAAAGGACCAGAGGGAGAAACAAGGCTGAAGAGAACAAGCAGTCAGGGAACAAAGTCAAGGCAGAAGAGAAGCCAGCAATCCCCCACACGAAGCGAAAGGAACACCAAACTGAGCTTCTCCAACAGAGCTTTCAAAAGCCTCGAACCTCCCTTGGCGTGCGCATGCTGGAGTCTGTGAAGGTTCTTCATGCGCTGGGGAAGAAGAATGAGACGAAAACTGGGCTCTCTTCCTGTCGGCTCTTGGGAAAGTCAAGCAACCCCAAAGACCCCCAGCCACCCCCAGCTATCCAGCCATGGCGGCATACCCCACGTGAGGGGAAGGGTCCTGAGAAAACGCAAGTCCAAGCCCAGAAACCAGACAGCAGTGCTGAAACAGAGTGTCCATCTCCAGCCCAGTATGAGCGGCCTCCTCCTGGGAAGGTCAAGTTGATACCTCTGCCTTTTTCTGCCTGGGACAAGCCTCAAGCTCGACCCGCTCCTCGGAGGCCACAGTCTCTGGCCTCACATCGGCCTGCTGGGGCTTACCGTGCCCAGCCTGGTTCTACTGACTCAGCTCAACCTGCTGCAGTCAATTCATCCCAGCCAGCTCCTGCCTCTTTGCCAGGCCCCGCCAAACCAGCTCAGCCAACTGTGACCAACCCAACCCAACCGGCTTGGACCAACCACACCCAGCCTCGTGTCCCTCAGTCTGCTGCTCCTAGGCCTGCACCCTCCAAAACTTCATCTGGCGCTCCTCTCCAGCGGGAGCCTGTTCCCCCTGCTGTGAATAAGCGCCAGGCCCCACCCAAGCTCCAAACCCAATTTCTACTCCAAGACTTCAGCAAGCAACGAGTTCCATGGAGGGAACCCAACGTGCCTGAGCCAGTCATGTCAAAGCCCATCGAACAAGAGCAGAGGCCAGAGCGAGAGGCCATGAAGAGGCGGGCTCAACAACAACGGGAGAATGCTGCCAGATACACCTCTTCGGGCAAGCTGCAATTTTTCACCGAGAGGGAAAACGAAATGGAAATTGCCGACTACTACGGATACGTCAAGTGAGAGCTGCTAGGATTCTTGGTGCCACCTTGGCTACCAGCTGTTCTTCCATACACAGGTAAGACAGGTATAGAACTGAATAAGTAAATGGAATACAATTAAATAGACGAGTAACAAACCTTTCGAATTTTCAGATGCTGCTAACTGGGGCGTGAGAAAGGAAGGACTGAAAGTTGGATGGGAGAATGAAGGAAAGGGGTAAAAACTGAGCAAAGAGGAAGGAACTTGGCCCAGGGCTAGGAAGGCCAAAAGAGACGTATGGATTTAGGAAAGGAAGCAGGAGTGAGGATGAAATGGCAGAAGTAAAAAGCAGGGTCAGAGGTCTGGGTTGAAAGAACACAATTGGAGTAGAGTTGAAGGTGACAGAAGAGGAGTCTAGGTTTACTAGGAGAAATAGAAAAAGTCTCTCGGGGACGCTGGCCTTAAGTCTCACAACCACCAGATAGGTATTTCAGAAAACAAGAGGTTCAGGACACATCTCTGAAAGGTCTGAGTCGCCTTATTCAGGTGGGACTGTAGTGGGGGAATAGGGAAATCTACCAGAGAAGTGGCTAGGGCTCAGAGTTATCCTAGGGGCAGCTGACGACAGGGGCAGAGCCAAGGGAACTGCTGGATCAGGAGGCCCACGAACAAATCAGGGGCATAGCCGCCTGTCACTTCCCTGCCAGGAAGGAAGCCAGGTATATTACTATAACCAAGGCACACTGGGGTCTTTACTGTATGGAGAACTTGGCTCCTGCCCGCAATCCTACGGCTCGGCGTCACACACAGGAAGTCGGGCCTCTGGGCAACCAGAAATGGGAACGGGACTGAAGGAGATTCAGCCCACAAATATCCGACCACCAGCTTCCACCTCTGCAATCTGCCACCCTGTGTCTGCTCAACGCATCACAGAAACAAGTTTTCAAGGTGAGTATACAGACGGCAGAGAAAAGTTGAACAATGAGGTCAGCATTGAAAAATGGGGTCAAATCGACAGCTGGGAAGGGGTGTAGAGACAGGTAGAATTTAGATCCTGAGCCTTTAATAACCACTACCTTCTCTCAGTGCTCTCTGTTTTTAGACTCTATATGAGAACACCTAGGGCTTCCCTGGTGGCGCCTGCCAATGCAGGGGACACGGGTTCGAGCCCTGGTCTGCGAAGATCCCACATGCCGTGCAGCAACTAAGCGCATGTGCCACAACGACGGAGCCTGCATTCTAGAGCCCGTGAGCCTCAACTACCGAAGCCCACGTGCCTACAGCCCATGCTCCGCAACAAGAGAAGCCACCGCGATGAGATGCCCGCACACCGCAAGCAAGAGTAGCCCCCGCTAGCCGCCAACTAGAGAAAGCCCGTGCACAGCAATGAGAGACCCAGTGCAGCCAAAAAAATAAATACGTAGAATAAATAAGTTCAAACAGTAAATAAATACATAAACATAAATTACAAAAAAAAAGAACACCTAATGCAGGTGGGAAGGTGGGAGGGCCACTGTAGAGGTCATCTATGCTACATGTACAAGAACCCCGAGAGCACACCAATCGGTACCACACTTTTCACTGCTGTAGCCGATCATTCCCCCGGTACTGCCACACTGTAGCACTCCCTTCCCTCATCTACTGCTATAGTCTCTTTGGAAGGTGTTTCAGAACTCTTGTTATGAGAGTGCCAGTTGAACTGTCCTCACTTCCTTCATTTACACCAGGAGTGAAGACCTTGTGGTCCGAGATCCTGTCCAGAGAGCAAGCAGGCTAAGACTCTGTCTTTGTTGATGTATTTCATCAGAAAGGGCTCTACCCCCTCTCCTAGTTCATGGTGTGAAGTGTTCTTGGCCTCTCGGGAAAGTGGGGAGAATGGAAAGGACCCTATATGAGAATGCTAGGCTCTGTAAAACATTTCAGGTTTTTAAAAATAAGACTCATTTTGTATTGGACTGACAACAGTCCTATGAAATACAAAGAAAGCCGAGAATCAGTGACAGGAAAGGATCACCAGTAAGAACTACAACAGTCACCGCTTACCTCGTAGCACAGGGCGCTGTCCGTGATCCTTAAGAAGAGTTAGTAGAAATGCCTTGCCCATCTTGCCCCTGAACCCCTTGAAAGGTACACGACTGCTGTGTTGGTGTTTAGGGGGAGCATCTCACTTACCAGGGACTGACTTCTCCCTTGATTCCTCTGTAGTGATGGAGACTTCCCCGCTGATGAAAAATTCCCTGGGATTGCAACCTCCAAGCCAGACAGCTTTCCTATGGAATGACAGAGAACTTGTCAAGGTGAAACACCAGTCTGCGGGAGAAAGGGAAGAAGAGAATGATGGAAATCGTTTCTGGGAAACTATTTTTACATTATGTGTTGTTTGTTCCCGGTAAATAAACTGAAATCTTCTTAACAGTAAAACAAAATCGAAACCACTAAAGCCAATAATACAGGAGTATAACGTTCGAAAAAAATTTCTTTGGCTGCGCAGCATGTGGGATC
Organism: Balaenoptera ricei; assembly: GCF_028023285.1. Lineage (NCBI taxonomy): Eukaryota > Metazoa > Chordata > Mammalia > Artiodactyla > Balaenopteridae > Balaenoptera > Balaenoptera ricei. The sequence continues at coordinate 37,119,403 of NC_082651.1, forward strand.
TTAGCTCCCCAACCAGGGATTGAACCCACGCCTGCTGCATTGCAAGCGCAGAGTCTTCACCACGGGACCACCGGGGAAGTCCCAGGACTATCACTTTTAAAGGAGAAGGTACAAACCCCTCGGTTCTATGAACTGGAGATTTTTAGTAAGAAGTCAATATATTTGTTGTTAGGCACATTTTATGTTAGGCTGTCTCCCTGCACAGGATGCAGGCGCCTTGAGAATGGAAGTCATATCCCTCTATAGTACGTCCCTCTTCTTTCTGCTTTGCAGTTTGCTGCTCCACTTGTTCAACCCCACCTAGTAATAACCTATACTTCCCTTGTTCCTGTTTTCCCATCTGGAAAACAGACAAAAGGCCACCAAACAACGCAAAGGTCTCAACAAATAAGGGATATCCAAAACCAGAGATGGCCAGAACTTCTGTACCCCTGATGAAATAGTCCTCATACAAAACCTGATAATCAAATTCCTTAATGCTAGGAATCACAGTGAAAAATAGTATCTGAACTGACTTCTGTCAGATGAGTGAGAACTAAGGTTAATTCAGTGTATCTGAAGCATAGAAAGTGAGGGCAAAAGTGGCACAAGATGGGACTAGAGAAGCAGAGAGGATTCTAGACCACGCAGAGTCTTAAAGGCCAACAGTGTGTTTTCTATTCTCAAAACAATGTTTGTGAGCGATGTTTATGAGCACCGTTCCAACTTGCTTTGAAGGTTTCTTGTGTGAAGAGTGGATTGGAAGGAAACAAGATATATATGGACACTAGTTAGGACCTAATCGCAACAGACAGGCAAGTTCAGTATTAGGAAGTTGAGGAAGAGCTGGCTGACAGACTCCAAAGAAATTCAGGAGATGAACTGAAGCGGGCTTAATGGGGTAGGAGATGGAGGAAAGGAAGGTCTTAGGGAATTCAAGGGTTTACTGCACACATGAGCAAAGTCTCAAAATTAATCATTTGAACGTACAGAGGCGGATCTCCCAAATGACACCGGTTAGGAAGCAACGGTACGCCCTTTAGAATTCCTAGAGACAACACAAATCAACTGTTTCGATGGAAAATTCGGCGGGACTCTTGACTTCCATGGGAATACAGAGAAAAGAGACACTGATCTGGCTTGCAGGTATATTTAGGAAGTTGTTAGCCGGACATCACCTACTAGTATCATGTAAGTAGGCCGTCCGAAGTAGGAAGCTTAGGGGAAAAACCTGGAGGAAAACTTAAAAGCTGAAGCCACACCTCCACACTACACCACCTTTCACAATTTCTTCTCAGATAAGCATCATCCCCATCAGTGAAGAAACTCGTACCTCATAATAGGAAAAACAGGCCTAAAGATTCAATGTGTGTCTTGGGGGGTCCCATCTATGCGATATCTTCCTGGGACCAGAAAAGGCCCCAGGAAGATCAATCTCTGCACCCCTGAAAGCTTACCACCAAGGAAAATGACTAGGTCCATAGATTTCCTCCCTCAAACCAGCTTACCTCACACATAGATCATTAGCAACTCCGCCCTTACTCACATTATCACAGTCACAAGAGTGGTTAGGGAGAAAAGCACTGACCAGGGGAACTAAAACAGAGGCAATCCAGGCCAAGCTGGGCTGGTGGCAGATATCTGCTCCTTACGCTCGGGTGCATAATGCGACTCACCACAGTGCCTTTTTCATAGACCCTTTTGAACGTTTCTCCACAGAATCCAACAGCTCAAGTTAGCTCATGACGCTTCAAGGTCAACAGTCGTCAAGAGAAAAACATGCAATATGTCTTACAATGTTGGATTCCTTACAAACAGGACAAGGAGATAACCATGTAGACAAAACCAGAGCATTTGAAAACATCTGTATTCTACAAACACACCAGTGAATGCTATAAATAAGGTACTATGACATAAAACAAAATGAAAACTAGATGTGAGACTGTTCTCTTCAGTGTACAGACTTCATGGCAGTTGCTGCACACTATCTAGCTACTTAGATCTTTAACTCTCTGTTCTGTTAATACCAAATGAGGCCCAAGTGTGTCAACCTGTTTCCCACAGAAACCAAAAAGTCTACATGCATCTCTTTTCTCCTGTGCCCTTTTCACCTTACCTGCTCCCAATTCTCCACCAACGTCCTCCTCTTTCTCTAATTATTCTCCTCTTCATTTTGCTTGGCCTTGCCCCCAAGCATGCAAGACAGAGAGTCCTAGAGGTCCAAGATTCTAGAGTGGCTGTTTGCAAGGCGGAGGAGATTACAGTAACTGCCACACTGTATATACTTCTGTGCAAAGAAAAAGGGACAGTGTTCAGAATGTCTCTCACATATAACAAGAGCTGGAGATGGCAGGATACCTGTGTGGCCCAAGGAACTAGAGCTAGCAAATTACGGGCCAAACAATTGCAACCAAAGGCTGGAAGAGGAAAGGTCTGCAACCAGCTCTGTCTCCTAGCTCTCTGGTATTTGCTGCCAACGGGCAGAGTCTATTTCGTGAGGCATCAAGCACTGAAAAGAAGACTCCTGCTGCTGGAAGTTGACAGGAAGTAACGTCCAATGCAAGATCAAGGCTTGTCCTCGAAGCAATGCCCATAATGGAAGAAAAAAAACAAAGAGAAAGCGGAAGAGAAATGTTAAGTCGCAAGTCCAACCTGGCCCCCAGCCTAGCCCAGCCCAAGGAAGGTAGGAGTCAAGGAGAAGAAACTAAAAGAGAAGAGCCTTGGACCACAACATTCTCCACAAGGTACACTCAAGAAACTTCACCCTACTCTTGAACCAAGTTACAAAGAGAGCTTCTTAATCCCTACTTTGGCTCCTTAAAAGCTGCTATCAGTTCACTCATTAGACACATATGATTTCAGAACAACTGTAATAGTTCAAACTAGATGGCTCTTTCCTTCCTAAGGATTATTAATTAAATAAGATCTATATAGCTCTAAGTATATGATACATAAAATAGAATACTCTGTAGAATGTAAGTAACTCTTAGTTCAGTGTATTAATGAACGTCTGTAAGAAATGTTGCAATGATTTCCCTAATGGAAGAGCCTGGGGGAGGTAAATCTGTCTTCTAGGATTTCCTCCCCAGAGCTCAGAAACTCAGGTGTTGTTTTAGCTCTCCTACACTCTCTTCACCCAAGCCCGCCTTCCTGTTGGGGATCGGACCTCCCTATTGGCTCTCTCATACCTTTCAACTGCCTGCTTTGTGACATCACTCTCCTACCAAACCTACTACCACTTGGTAGAGTCTTGGGGTTTCCGTGGAGCTGTTTGGACCAGTAACCAGTGACCTCTGTACTGGACACGTGCGCCGTTCAGCTGCAGCCACTCAGACATCCTCTAGTGTTGTCTCCTCATCCCTTGTACCTGCAGTGGATGCTTCCTCTTCTCTGACCATGTCAGGTAAGAAAAGAAACTTTGGAAAGTTTTGCGTTCGATTTCTTTTGCCCCTAAATTGAGTAGGAGATTCAAAATAGCATGGAATAATGAGGGAAAGTATTGAACTACAAGTCTGGAGACCTAATTTCACTTTTGACTTTGACGTTTACTATCTGTGTGACTTTGGACAAATCACTGGCTGTCTCACAAAGCCTGTTGCTTTCCTTAACTGTTACGTTAGGATACCACATTGGGTTGATCACTCTGATCCCCTTCTTTTCCAGTATTGAGCCTTAAAGGGTACCCATGTAGAAAACGAAATCAGACACTTCTCAAGAGTGTTTCAACAGAAACATAGAAAAGCCAGGGGACATAGAAAACTAGCAATATATACCAAGATGTTTCATCTCTAATGGTCTCCCTCCACTAGGATTTCGACTAGTTGAAAAGAGAGAATAGGGAGAGAGGATGGAGAGTACTGGGCTCTACAGGGAGGCACAGAGTCGAGCGTAAGGAAGTTTAGGATGGTTTTCATTAGCACAGGCCAACAGGCACCAAGAGATGGGAGAAAATGTAAGAATGAAGAGGGAAAGCATAGAGGAGCTCTCAAGAAAAACGGAGTTTGCAATGGAATGCTGATGGGAACCAAAGATTTTCAATTAAAGCAGAAACAGCACAGAGGGAAACCTGCTCAGAGCAGGGCAAAACCAAGTTGATGGTAGCAAACCCTTACATTAACAGACGAAGAAGGAAAGTAAGGCCAGAACAGGGGATCACCAGGAAAGGCAGCTTATCAGAAAAGTCATACTCCGTTTTCTTTCTTTTATTGCCTCTCTGAATACAGTTGGCCACTTGACAGTTTTGAATACAAACGTTTTAGAAACACGTTTTAGAAATGATGCCTCCTATAAACAAGCAACCACAGTGGTTATCTAGGGGGCTGCTTTTCAGTGTTTTATTCTTTCTAATTTTTAAACTAGGTAGACATTTCGCCAATTCAACATTTTAAGTGATATCTTCTAAATTGAATCAGAAGGACTATTTTCCTTTGTGTGATATGTAGGTTCTAAGGCAAGGCTGCTTTTCATTTTTACAGTTATTTCCTTCCTAACACAGAGAGCACATTGATCAACAGCCATCGTTCGCTTGTAGATCTTAGCTACCGAAGAAGAAGAAGAAGAAGAAAAAGTCAAGCCCCACATCTCTAATTCCCCCCCACTTAGGGAATTCCCTGGCGGTCCAGTGCTTAGGACTCGGTGCTTTCACGGCCAGGGCCACGCGGCGCGGCCAAAGAAACAAAACAAACAAACATCCACGTTTATCGAAAACCATATTGTGGAGTCCTGTGGATTTTCTTACATTTGAAAATCTTTTTTAATGGGATTCTAGGCATGATGGTTTTTTGAGGTTTTGGGATGCCATCTTCTTGGATGCTGAAGATGATTCTAATCTAAGTTCTAGGATAAATCCAAAAACCTTCCTGATACATTTTAAGCTTCCTTTCTGCTTATTATATAAGCTATATTCATTGAAATATATATTTCTCCTAGGCTTAATACCTCTTACTTGCTGGGTAAAAATATGAAGGAGCACAATAATGAAACTCTTTTACACTTATTATTTTGCCGTCTGCTTCGCACCGGTTTTCATTGAAATACTTGTCTATGTGTGTTGTGGCTACCTATACATGCACATTTATTGCATTCTGTTGCTTGTTATGCATTTTTTACTGACATACCTTCTCTGTCTGTATGCATTGGCTAGGAATTCATTCACCTCTATCACCTCCATCGTGTTTTCTGGTTAATAGTATTCACTAAAATAGAGTGGGCAAAATTCACTTTCATAATGTTGCATGGATGGTACAGAATGCCATTTGTTAGTAAATTCATTAGGCTTCGATACTTGCCACATACCCCAGTTTTCATTAATATCTATGGATTTCTTTTTCGTTAACGTAATATGCTTGTCATGATTTTTCTTTGTCTTTCTAGAACTTATTGTATCTTCCTCCATATAAACCATACGCAATAGATCAGCTTATTCATCTATTAATTATTACTGCTATTATTATTGGTGGTGGTGTTATAACCACTTTATAGATGAGTAATCTGAAGGAATCAGATAACTTTTCCCTTTCCAAAAGCACTTAAGAAATCCACTTTCGGGTAATCATTTTGAGGTAGGATGAGAAACCAGGCTTGAAGAGGGCAAAAATGACTCTTTCAATTCACCAGTTGGACTGAGCTGTACGTCACCTCTAGGTAATAGCGTGGGAACTGCACAAGCAAAGGGAGACACTGAAGACGACAATGGTAATAGCCGTACTGTTTTCTAATGGACAAAAAAAATGCCTATATTATAAGTTCTATTTCTCCTGCTTTCTGGCAGTATCATGCTCAGAGTGGAGTCCTGGCAAGGAAGTCAGGATACTTAGGTTCTGAAACCTGGTAATGATACTAACATAATGAGAGAACTTGAACAAGTCAACCCGACCTCTCTGAGCCTCAGTTTCCTTACTCACGAAATGAGACTGAGAACATCGAAGTTCTCTAAGGGCCTCCTAGTTCTAAAATGCTTCCAGTCTAGGAAATAGCATAGAAGTCAATACGAGTGCAGGCTGAAGGGAAAGACAGGGCAGGGAGAAGGTTGCTTCCAGCCTAGAGAACAATCTCTGAACCACACCACTTGGCTCTTCTGCCCATCTGTGCCCAAGATTGGGAGCACAGGCAGTTAATAGAGAAGAGTGGAAAACTGCTCAGTCCTTACAGCCATCATTAACTGTCTGATTTTGGGTTTCTCAGGAAGTAGTGATAGTAGAGGTGTCCTGATAGCAAGAACCTTCAGATGATGCCGTTCCTCAAACGTAGTGAGAATTTCTCAACCTCCCTGAGTTTGTCATGACCCTCTTGTTCTTACAGAAAATTTCCAACATCCATCTCTACTTGGAACTCTAAATTCTCTGCAGCATTCTCCTCCTGTGGTGAGCAATGCAACTTCCCTAACACGAAGTGTCTGCAACTTCTCCAGAGTCTCTGCCCCTGCCGTCAGTTCGGCATCGGCTACTGGTACCCCTTTCCAGACACTCATGGGTAGTGCCTACCTTTACCAACATTCTAGCACGACTATGTTATCTGGAGTTACTGACCACAGCCAGATCTCCACTTCAGCTGCTTCCTATCCAGGTGTTCTTGAGTGGGACATCACAGCAAGCACTGAAAAGAATTCTTCTTCACTCGGAGACTTTACTCTGGCACTCACTGACCGCCACACAGCTGCCTCCTCCATGTTTCTGGCAGCCCAGTATGATAAAACTTCAGACGCCAAGAACATGGTCCCTCTACATCCATCGCTTTCTGCCAGCCTTGCTCAGGGAACACCATCTCAGATTCCAAATCAGGGGCAGAGCCGCCTGCCACTTCCCTGCCAGGAAGGAAGCCAGGTATATTACTATAACCAAGGCACACTGGGGTCTTTACTGTATGGAGAACTTGGCTCCTGCCCGCAATCCTACGGCTCGGCGTCATACACAGGAAGTCGGGCCTCTGGGCAACCAGAAATGGGAATGGGACTGAAGGAGATTCAGCCCACAAATATCCGACCAGCAGCTTCCACCTCTGCAGTCTGCCACCCTGTGCCTGCTCAACGCATCACAGAAACAAGTTTTCAAGGTGAGTATAACAAACGCCAGAGAAAGTTGAAGAATGAGGTCGGCATTCAAAAATGGGGTCAAATCGACAGCTGGGAAGGGGTGTAGAGGCAGGTAGAATTTAGATCCTGAGCCTTTAATAACCACTACCTTCGCTCAGTGCCCTCTGTTTTTAGACTCTATATGAGAACACCTAGGGCTTCCCTGGTGGCGCCTGCCAATGCAATGCGGGGGACACGGGTTCGAGCCCTGGTCTGCGAAGATCCCACATGCCGTGCAGCAACTAAGCGCATGTGCCACAACGACGGAGCCTGCATTCTAGAGCCCGTGAGCCTCAACTACCGAAGCCCACGTGCCTACAGCCCATGCTCCGCAACAAGAGAAGCCACCGCGATGAGAAGCCCGCACACCGCAACCAAGAGTAGCCCCCGCTAGCCGCCAACTAGAGAAAGCCCGTGCACTGCAATGAGAGACCCAGTGCAGCCAAAAAAATAAATACGTAGAATAAATAAGTTCAAACAGTAAATAAATACATAAACATAAATTACAAAAAAAAGAACACCTAATGCAGGTGGGAAGGTGGGAGGGCCACTGTAGAGGTCATCTATGCTACATGTACAAGAACCCCGAGAGCACACCAATCGGTACCACACTTTTCACTGCTGTAGCCGATCGTTCCCCCTGTACTGCCACACTGTAGCACTCCCTTCCCTCATCTACTGCTATAGTCTCTTTGGAAGGTGTTTCAGAACTCTTGTTATGAGAGTGCCAGTTGAACTGTCCTCACTTCCTTCATTTATACCAGGATTGAAGACCTTGTGGTCCGAGATCCTGTCCAGAGAGCAAGCAGGCTAAGACTCTGTCTTTGTTGATGTATTTCATCAGAAAGGGCTCTACCCCCTCTCCTAGTTCATGGTGTGACGTGTTCTTGGCCTCTCGGGAGAGTGGGGAGAATGGAAAGGACCCTATATGAGAATATGCTAGGCTCTGTAAAACATTTCAGGTTTTTAAAAATAAGACTCATTTTGTATTGGACTTATAACAGTCCTATGAAATACAAAGCGAGCCGAGAATCAGCGACAGGAAAGGCTCACCAGTAAGAATTACAACAGTCACCGCTTACCTCATAGCATAGGGCACTGTCCATGATCCTTAAGAAGAGTTAGTAGAAATGCCTTGCCCATCTTGCCCCTGAACCCCTTGAAAGGTACACGACTGCTGTGTTGGTGTTTAGGGGGAGCATCTCACTTACCAGGGACTGACTTCTCCCTTGATCCCTTTGTAGGGATGGAGACCTCCCCCCTGGTGATGAAAAATTCCCTGGGATTGCAACCTCCAAGCCAGACGTTTTGTGTGACACAAAGTCAAGAACTCCCCAAGTCCTGCAGTAGCAGAAACAGCCACATACTTGAGAGTAACCCACCATCTGAACTTGGGGACATTTCAGTGACAGCTCCAGTCCAGAGTGCCAGGCGTCTCCTGGCCCTGCCTCCAGCTCCAAGCCAGGGACAAATAGAGAGTAAGCACGTGGATGATATCAAAACCAAGCTTTCAAAGCCTCTGGATGCCTACCAGATCCCAACAGAGAACCAAGATCCTCCACTACTCCCTTTAGGAATCCCTGATATTCACCAGCCGCTGGCCTGCACCGATCCCCTCAGCCAAGAGGAGCAGCCTGGTTCTGAAAATGCTGATCTGGGAGAGAACAGCCGGAGTCGTCAGGACCTAGGGACACTTGAAAATGGGATTGAACCTAGCAGTGGTCTTGCAGACATTACTACACTGGCGGAGGATATTCACCTTCCCCAGCTCTTTAATCCTTTGAAAGAGCTTGATCAATCCCAAGGTCCCAACGTGATCAAAGCTAAAGACACCAGAGCCATTAAGGTGAATCAGGTGCAGGAAAAGCCAAGTGTCATAAAGGTTCCCTCTGATCAACCCAGGAAGAACAAACAGAAAGCCTCTGAGCCTATCAGTGGCGCTCCCAAGGCCAAAATCCAGCCAAAGAATCCAGAGTGCCTGTTAGGGGGAGAAGTGGTTACCTGCCACGCTGCAGTCAGTGACAGGGCTCCTGTGAACACGGCCAAGCACTCTCAAGGCAAACCTCAGAAAGCTGCATCCAGAAAGATCAGCAAAACTAAGAGCCACGGGCAGGAAAAGACCAAAAGGACCAGAGGGAGAAACAAGGCTGAAGAGAACAAGCAGTCAGGGAACAAAGTCAAGGCAGAAGAGAAGCCAGCAATCCCCCACACGAAGCGAAAGGAACACCAAACTGAGCTTCTCCAACAGAGCTTTCAAAAGCCTCGAACCTCCCTTGGCGTGCGCATGCTGGAGTCTGTGAAGGTTCTTCATGCGCTGGGGAAGAAGAATGAGACGAAAACTGGGCTCTCTTCCTGTCGGCTCTTGGGAAAGTCAAGCAACCCCAAAGACCCCCAGCCACCCCCAGCTATCCAGCCATGGCGGCATACCCCACGTGAGGGGAAGGGTCCTGAGAAAACGCAAGTCCAAGCCCAGAAACCAGACAGCAGTGCTGAAACAGAGTGTCCATCTCCAGCCCAGTATGAGCGGCCTCCTCCTGGGAAGGTCAAGTTGATACCTCTGCCTTTTTCTGCCTGGGACAAGCCTCAAGCTCGACCCGCTCCTCGGAGGCCACAGTCTCTGGCCTCACATCGGCCTGCTGGGGCTTACCGTGCCCAGCCTGGTTCTACTGACTCAGCTCAACCTGCTGCAGTCAATTCATCCCAGCCAGCTCCTGCCTCTTTGCCAGGCCCCGCCAAACCAGCTCAGCCAACTGTGACCAACCCAACCCAACCGGCTTGGACCAACCACACCCAGCCTCGTGTCCCTCAGTCTGCTGCTCCTAGGCCTGCACCCTCCAAAACTTCATCTGGCCCTCCTCTCCAGCGGGAGCCTGTTCCCCCTGCTGTGAATAAGCGCCAGGCCCCACCCAAGCTCCAAACCCAATTTCTACTCCAAGACTTCAGCAAGCAACGAGTTCCATGGAGGGAACCCAACGTGCCTGAGCCAGTCATGTCAAAGCCCATCGAACAAGAGCAGAGGCCAGAGCGAGAGGCCATGAAGAGGCGGGCTCAACAACAACGGGAGAATGCTGCCAGATACACCTCTTCGGGCAAGCTGCAATTTTTCACCGAGAGGGAAAACGAAATGGAAATTGCCGACTACTACGGATACGTCAAGTGAGAGCTGCTAGGATTCTTGGTGCCACCTTGGCTACCAGCTGTTCTTCCATACACAGGTAAGACAGGTATAGAACTGAATAAGTAAATGGAATACAATTAAATAGACGAGTAACAAACCTTTCGAATTTTCAGATGCTGCTAACTGGGGCGTGAGAAAGGAAGGACTGAAAGTTGGATGGGAGAATGAAGGAAAGGGGTAAAAACTGAGCAAAGAGGAAGGAACTTGGCCCAGGGCTAGGAAGGCCAAAAGAGACGTATGGATTTAGGAAAGGAAGCAGGAGTGAGGATGAAATGGCAGAAGTAAAAAGCAGGGTCAGAGGTCTGGGTTGAAAGAACACAATTGGAGTAGAGTTGAAGGTGACAGAAGAGGAGTCTAGGTTTACTAGGAGAAATAGAAAAAGTCTCTCGGGGATGCTGGCCTTAAGTCTCACAACCACCAGATAGGTATTTCAGAAAACAAGAGGTTCAGGACACATCTCTGAAAGGTCTGAGTTGCCTTATTCAGGTGTGACTGTAGTGGGGGAATAGGGAAATCTACCAGAGAAGTGGCTAGGGCTCAGAGTTATCCTAGGGGCAGCTGACGACAGGGGCAGAGCCAAGGGAACTGCTGGATCAGGAGGCCCACGAACAAATCAGGGGCAGAGCCGCCTGTCACTTCCCTGCCAGGAAGGAAGCCAGGTATATTACTATAACCAAGGCACACTGGGGTCTTTACTGTATGGAGAACTTGGCTCCTGCCCGCAATCCTACGGCTCGGCGTCACACACAGGAAGTCGGGCCTCTGGGCAACCAGAAATGGGAACGGGACTGAAGGAGATTCAGCCCACAAATATCCGACCACCAGCTTCCACCTCTGCAGTCTGCCACCCTGTGTCTGCTCAACGCATCACAGAAACAAGTTTTCAAGGTGAGTATACAGACGGCAGAGAAAAGTTGAACAATGAGGTCAGCATTCAAAAATGGGGTCAAATCGACAGCTGGGAAGGGGTGTAGAGACAGGTAGAATTTAGATCCTGAGCCTTTAATAACCACTACCTTCTCTCAGTGCTCTCTGTTTTTAGACTCTATATGAGAACACCTAGGGCTTCCCTGGTGGCGCCTGCCAATGCAGGGGACACGGGTTCGAGCCCTGGTCTGCGAAGATCCCACATGCCGTGCAGCAACTAAGCGCATGTGCCACAACGACGGAGCCTGCATTCTAGAGCCCGTGAGCCTCAACTACCGAAGCCCACGTGCCTACAGCCCATGCTCCGCAACAAGAGAAGCCACCGCGATGAGATGCCCGCACACCGCAACCAAGAGTAGCCCCCGCTAGCCGCCAACTAGAGAAAGCCCGTGCACAGCAATGAGAGACCCAGTGCAGCCAAAAAAATAAATACGTAGAATAAATAAGTTCAAACAGTAAATAAATACATAAACATAACTTACAAAAAAAAAGAACACCTAATGCAGGTGGGAAGGTGGGAGGGCCACTGTAGAGGTCATCTATGCTACATGTACAAGAACCCCGAGAGCACACCAATCGGTACCACACTTTTCACTGCTGTAGCCGATCGTTCCCCCCTGTACTGCCACACTGTAGCACTCCCTTCCCTCATCTACTGCTATAGTCTCTTTGGAAGGTTATTTCAGAACTCTTGTTATGAGAGTGCCAGTTGAACTGTCCTCACTTCCTTCATTTATACCAGGATTGAAGACCTTGTGGTCCGAGATCCTGTCCAGAGAGCAAGCAGGCTAAGGCTCTGTCTTTGTTGATGTATTTCATCAGAAAGGGCTCTACCCCCTCTCCTAGTTCATGGTGTGAAGTGTTCTTGGCCTCTCGGGAAAGTGGGGAGAATGGAAAGGACCCTATATGAGAATGCTAGGCTCTGTAAAACATTTCAGGTTTTTAAAAATAAGACTCATTTTGTATTGGACTTACAACAGTCCTATGAAATACAAAGAAAGCCGAGAATCAGTGACAGGAAAGGATCACCAGTAAGAACTACAACAGTCACTGCTTACCTCGTAGCATAGGGCACTGTCCGTGGTCCTTAAGAAGAGTTAGTAGAAATGCCTTTGCCCATCTTGCCCCTGAACCCCTTGAAAGGTACACGACTGCTGTGTTGGTGTTTAGGGGGAGCATCTCACTTACCAGGGACTGACTTCTCCCTTGATTCCTCTGTAGTGATGGAGACTTCCCCGCTGATGAAAAATTCCCTGGGATTGCAACCTCCAAGCCAGACAGCTTTCCTATGGAATGACAGAGAACTTGTCAAGGTGAAACACCAGTCTGCGGGAGAAAGGGAAGAAGAGAATGATGGAAATCGTTTCTGGGAAACTATTTTTACATTATGTGTTGTTTGTTCCCGGTAAATAAACTGAAATCTTCTTAACAGTAAAACAAAATCGAAACCACTAAAGCCAATAATACAGGAGTATAACGTTCGAAAAAAATTTCTTTGGCTGCGCAGCATGTGGGATCTTAGCTCCCCAACCAGGGACTGAACCCACGCCTGCTGCATTGGAAGCGCAGAGTCTTCACCACGGGACCACCGGGGAAGTCCCAGGACTACCACTTTTAAAGGAGAAGGTACAAACCCCTCGGTTCTATGAACTGGAGATTTTTAGTCAGAAGTCAATATATTTGTTGTTAGGCACATTTTATGTTAGGCTGTCTCCCTGCACAGGATGCAGGCGCCTTGAGAATGGAAGTCATATCCCTCTATAGTGCGTCCCTCTTCTTTCTGCTTTGCAGTTTGCTGCTCCACTTGTTCAACCCCACCTAGTAATAACCTATACTTCCCTTGTTCCTGTTTTCCCATCTGGAAAACAGACAAAAGGCAACCAAACAACGCAAAGGTCTCAACAAATAAGGGATATCCAAAACCAGAGATGGCCAGAACTTCTGTACCCCTGATGAAATAGTCCTCATACAAAACCTGATAATCAAATTCCTTAATGCTAGGAATCACAGTGAAAAATAGTATCTGAACTGACTTCTGTCAGATGAGTGAGAACTAAGGTTAATTCAGTGTATCTGAAGCATAGAAAGTGAGGGCAAAAGTGGCACAAGATGGGACTAGAGAAGCAGAGAGGATTCTAGACCACGCAGAGTCTTAAAGGCCAACAGTGTGTTTTCTATTCTCAAAACAATGTTTGTGAGCGATGTTTATGAGCAACGTTCCAACTTGCTTTGAAGGTTTCTTGTGTGAAGAGTGGATGGGAAGGAAACAAGATATATGGACACTAGTTAGGACCTAATCGCAACAGACAGGCAAGTTCAGTATTAGGAAGTTGAGGAAGAGCTGGCTGACAGATTCCAAAGAAATTCAGGAGATGAACTGAAGCGGGCTTAATGGGGTAGGAGATGGAGGAAAGGAAGGTCTTAGGGAATTCAAGGGTTTACTGCACACATGAGCAAAGTCTCAAAATTAATCATTTGAACGTACAGAGGCGGATCTCCCAAATGACACCGGTTAGGAAGCAACGGTACGCCCTTTAGAATTCCTAGAGACAACACAAATCAACTGTTTCGATGGAAAATTCGGCGGGACTCTTGATTTCCATGGGAATACAGAGAAAAGAGACACTGATCTGGCTTGCAGGTATATTTAGGAAGTTGTTAGCCGGACATCACCTACTAGTATCATGTAAGTAGGCCGTCCGAAGTAGGAAGCTTAGGGGAAAAACCTGGAGGAAAACTTAAAAGCTGAAGCCACACCTCCACACTACACCACCTTTCACAATTTCTTCTCAGATAAGCATCATCCCCATCAGTGAAGAAACTCGTACCTCATAATAGGAAAAACAGGCCTAAAGATTCAATGTGTGTCTTGGGAGGTCCCATCTATGCGATATCTTCCTGGGACCAGAAAAGGCCCCAGGAAGATCAATCTCTGCACCCCTGAAAGCTTACCACCAAGGAAAATGACTAGGTCCATAGATTTCCTCCCTCAAACCAGCTTACCTCACACATAGATCATTAGCAACTCAGCCCTTACTCACATTATCACAGTCACAAGAGTGGTTAGGGAGAAAAGCACTAACCAGGGGAACTAAAACAGAGGCAATCCAGGCCAAGCTGGGCTGGTGGCAGATATCTGCTCCTTACGCTCGGGTGCATAATGCGACTCACCACAGTGCCTTTTTCACAGACCCTTTTGAACGTTTCTCCACAGAATCCAACAGCTCAAGTTAGTTCATGGCGCTTCAAGGTCAACAATCGTCAAGAGAAAAACATGCAATATGTCTTACAATGTTGGATTCCTTACAAACAGGACAAGGAGATAACCATGTAGACAAAACCAGAGCATTTGAAAACATCTGTATTCTACAAACACACCAGTGAATGCTATAAATAAGGTACTATGACATAAAACAAAATGAAAACTAGATGTGAGACTGTTCTCTTCAGTGTACAGACTTCATGGCAGTTGCTGCACACTATATCTAGCTACTTAGATCTTTAACTCTCTGTTCTGTTAATACCAAATGAGGCCCAAGTGTGTCAACCTGTTTCCCACAGAAACCAAAAAGTCTACATGCATCTCTTTTCTCCTGTGCCCTTTCACCTTACCTGCTCCCAATTCTCCACCAACGTCCTCCTCTTTCTCTAATTATTCTCCTCTTCATTTTGCTTGGCCTTGCACCCAAGCATGCAAGACAGAGAGTCCTAGAGGTCCAAGATTCTAGAGTGGCTGTTTGCAAGGCGGAGGAGATTACAGTAACTGCCACACTGTATATACTTCTGTGCAAAGAAAAAGGGACAGTGTTCAGAATGTCTCTCACATATAACAAGAGCTGGAGATGGCAGGATACCTGTGTGGCCCAAGGAACTAGAGCTAGCAAATTACGGGCCAAACAATTGCAACCAAAGGCTGGAAGAGGAAAGGTCTGCAACCAGCTCTGTCTCCTAGCTCTCTGGTATTTGCTGCCAACGGGCAGAGTCTATTTCGTGAGGCATCAAGCACTGAAAAGAAGACTCCTGCTGCTGGAAGTTGACAGGAAGTAACGTCCAATGCAAGATCAAGGCTTGTCCTCGAAGCAATGCCCATAATGGAAGAAAAAAAAACAAGAGAAAGCGGAAGAGAAATGTTAAGTCGCAAGTCCAACCTGGCCCCCAGCCTAGCCCAGCCCAAGGAAGGTAGGAGTCAAGGAGAAGAAACTAAAAGAGAAGAGCCTTGGACCACAACATTCTCCACAAGGTACACTCAACAAACTTCACCCTACTCTTGAACCAAGTTACAAAGAGAGCTTCTTAATCCCTACTTTGGCTCCTTAAAAGCTGCTATCAGTTCACTCATTAGACACATATGATTTCAGAACAACTGTAATAGTTCAAACTAGATGGCTCTTTCCTTCCTAAGGATTATTAATTAAATAAGATCTATATAGCTCTAAGTATATGATACATAAAATAGAATACTCTGTAGAATGTAAGTAACTCTTAGTTCAGTGTATTAATGAACGTCTGTAAGAAATGTTGCAATGATTTCCCTAATGGAAGAGCCTGGGGGAGGTAAATCTGTCTTCTAGGATTTCCTCCCCAGAGCTCAGAAACTCAGGTGTTGTTTTAGCTCTCCTACACTCTCTTCACCCAAGCCCGCCTTCCTGTTGGGGATCGGACCTCCCTATTGGCTCTCTCATACCTTTCAACTGCCTGCTTTGTGACATCACTCTCCTACCAAACCTACTACCACTTGGTAGAGCCTTGGGGTTTCCGTGGAGCTGTTTGGACCAGTAACCAGTGACCTCTGTACTGGACACGTGCGCCGTTCAGCTGCAGCCACTCAGACATCCTCTAGTGTTGTCTCCTCATCCCTTGTACCTGCAGTGGATGCTTCCTCTTCTCTGACCATGTCAGGTAAGAAAAGAAACTTTGGAAAGTTTTGCGTTCGATTTCTTTTGCCCCTAAATTGAGTAGGAGATTCAAAATAGCATGGAATAATGAGGGAAAGTATTGAACTACAAGTCTGGAGACCTAATTTCACTTTTGACTTTGACGTTTACTATCTGTGTGACTTTGGACAAATCACTGGCTGTCTCACAAAGCCTGTTGCTTTCCTTAACTGTTACGTTAGGATACCACATTGGGTTGATCACTCTGATCCCCTTCTTTTCCAGTACTGAGCCTTAAAGGGTACCCATGTAGAAAACGAAATCAGACACTTCTCAAGAGTGTTTCAACAGAAACATAGAAAAGCCAGGGGACATAGAAAACTAGCAATATATACCAAGATGTTTCATCTCTAATGGTCTCCCTCCACTAGGATTTCGACTAGTTGAAAAGAGAGAATAGGGAGAGAGGATGGAGAGTACTGGGCTCTACAGGGAGGCACAGAGTCGAGCGTAAGGAAGTTTAGGATGGTTTTCATTAGCACAGGCCAACAGGCACCAAGAGATGGGAGAAAATGTAAGAATGAAGAGGGAAAGCATAGAGGAGCTCTCAAGAAAAACGGAGTTTGCAATGGAATGCTGATGGGAACCAAAGATTTTCAATTAAAGCAGAAACAGCACAGAGGGAAACCTGCTCAGAGCAGGGCAAAACCAAGTTGATGGTAGCAAACCCTTACATTAACAGACGAAGAAGGAAAGTAAGGCCAGAACAGGGGATCACCAGCAAAGGCAGCTTATCAGAAAAGTCATACTCCGTTTTCTTTCTTTTATTGCCTCTCTGAATACAGTTGGCCACTTGACAGTTTTGAATATAAACATTTTAGAAACACGTTTTAGAAATGATGCCTCCTATAAACAAGCAACCACAGTGGTTATCTAGGGGGCTGCTTTTCAGTGTTTTATTCTTTCTAATTTTTAAACTAGGTAGACATTTCGCCAATTCAACATTTTAAGTGATATCTTCTAAATTGAATCAGAAGGACTATTTTCCTTTGTGTGATATGTAGGTTCTAAGGCAAGGCTGCTTTTCATTTTTACAGTTATTTCCTTCCTAACACAGAGAGCACATTGATCAACAGCCATCGTTCGCTTGTAGATCTTAGCTACCGAAGAAGAAGAAGAAGAAGAAGAAAAAGTCAAGCCCCACATCTCTAATTCCCCCCCACTTAGGGAATTCCCTGGCGGTCCAGTGCTTAGGACTCGGTGCTTTCACGGCCAGGGCCACGCGGCGCGGCCAAAGAAACAAAACAAACAAACATCCACGTTTATCGAAAACCATATTGTGGAGTCCTGTGGATTTTCTTACATTTGAAAATCTTTTTTAATGGGATTCTAGGCATGATGGTTTTTTGAGGTTTTGGGATGCCATCTTCTTGGATGCTGAAGATGATTCTAATCTAAGTTCTAGGATAAATCCAAAAACCTTCCTGATACATTTTAAGCTTCCTTTCTGCTTATTATATAAGCTATATTCATTGAAATATATATTTCTCCTAGGCTTAATACCTCTTACTTGCTGGGTAAAAATATGAAGGAGCACAATAATGAAACTCTTTTACACTTATTATTTTGCTGTCTGCTTCGTACCGGTTTTCATTGAAATACTTGTCTATATGTGTTGTGGCTACCTATACATGCACATTTATTGCATTCTGTTGCTTGTTATGCATTTTTTACTGACATACCTTCTCTGTCTGTATGCATTGGCTAGGAATTCATTCACCTCTATCACCTCCATCGTGTTTTCTGGTTAATAGTATTCACTAAAATAGAGTGGGCAAAATTCACTTTCATAATATTGCATGGATAGTACAGAATGCCATTTGTTAGTAAGTTCATTAGGCTTCGATACTTGCCACATACCCCCGTTTTCATTAATATCTATGGATTTCTTTTTCGTTAACGTAATATGCTTGTCATGATTTTTCTTTGTCTTTCTAGAACTTATTGTATCTTCCTCCATATAAACCATACGCAATAGATCAGCTTATTCATCTATTAATTATTACTGCTATTATTATTGGTGGTGGTGTTATAACCACTTTATAGATGAGTAATCTGAAGGAATCAGATAACTTTTCCCTTTCCAAAAGCACTTAAGAAATCCACTTTCGGGTAATCATTTTGAGGTAGGATGAGAAACCAGGCTTGAAGAGGGCAAAAATGACTCTTTCAATTCACCAGTTGGACTGAGCTGTACGTCACCTCTAGGTAATAGCGTGGGAACTGCACAAGCAAAGGGAGACACTGAAGACGACAATGGTAATAGCCGTACTGTTTTCTAATGGACAAAAAAAAATGCCTATATTATAAGTTCTGTTTCTCCTGCTTTCTGGCAGTATCATGCTCAGAGTGGAGTCCTGGCAAGGAAGTCAGGATACTTAGGTTCTGAAACCTGGTAATGATACTAACATAATGAGAGAACTTGAACAAGTCAACCCGACCTCTCTGAGCCTCAGTTTCCTTACTCACGAAATGAGACTGAGAACATCGAAGTTCTCTAAGGGCCTCCTAGTTCTAAAATGCTTCCAGTCTAGGAAATAGCATAGAAGTCAATACGAGTGCAGGCTGAAGGGAAAGACAGGGCAGGGAGAAGGTTGCTTCCAGCCTAGAGAACAATCTCTGAACCACACCACTTGGCTCTTCTGCCCGTCTGTGCCCAAGATTGGGAGCACAGGCAGTTAATAGAGAAGAGTGGAAAACTGCTCAGTCCTTACAGCCATCATTAACTGTCTGATTTTGGGTTTCTCAGGAAGTAGTGATAGTAGAGGTGTCCTGATAGCAAGAACCTTCAGATGATGCCGTTCCTCAAACGTAGTGAGAATTTCTCAACCTCCCTGAGTTTGTCATGACCCTCTTGTTCTTACAGAAAATTTCCAACATCCATCTCTACTTGGAACTCTAAATTCTCTGCAGCATTCTCCTCCTGTGGTGAGCAATGCAACTTCCCTAACACGAAGTGTCTGCAACTTCTCCAGAGTCTCTGCCCCTGCCGTCAGTTCGGCATCGGCTACTGGTACCCCTTTCCAGACACTCATGGGTAGTGCCTACCTTTACCAACATTCTAGCACGACTATGTTATCTGGAGTTACTGACCACAGCCAGATCTCCACTTCAGCTGCTTCCTATCCAGGTGTTCTTGAGTGGGACATCACAGCAAGCACTGAAAAGAATTCTTCTTCACTCGGAGACTTTACTCTGGCACTCACTGACCGCCACACAGCTGCCTCCTCCATGTTTCTGGCAGCCCAGTATGATAAAACTTCAGACGCCAAGAACATGGTCCCTCTACATCCATCGCTTTCTGCCAGCCTTGCTCAGGGAACACCATCTCAGATTCCAAATCAGGGGCAGAGCCGCCTGCCACTTCCCTGCCAGGAAGGAAGCCAGGTATATTACTATAACCAAGGCACACTGGGGTCTTTACTGTATGGAGAACTTGGCTCCTGCCCGCAATCCTACGGCTCGGCGTCATACACAGGAAGTCGGGCCTCTGGGCAACCAGAAATGGGAATGGGACTGAAGGAGATTCAGCCCACAAATATCCGACCAGCAGCTTCTACCTCTGCAGTCTGCCACCCTGTGCCTGCTCAACGCATCACAGAAACAAGTTTTCAAGGTGAGTATAACAAACGCCAGAGAAAGTTGAAGAATGAGGTCGGCATTCAAAAATGGGGTCAAATCGACAGCTGGGAAGGGGTGTAGAGGCAGGTAGAATTTAGATCCTGAGCCTTTAATAACCACTACCTTCGCTCAGTGCCCTCTGTTTTTAGACTCTATATGAGAACACCTAGGGCTTCCCTGGTGGCGCCTGCCAATGCAATGCGGGGGACACGGGTTCGAGCCCTGGTCTGCGAAGATCCCACATGCCGTGCAGCAACTAAGCGCATGTGCCACAACGACGGAGCCTGCATTCTAGAGCCCGTGAGCCTCAACTACCGAAGCCCACGTGCCTACAGCCCATGCTCCGCAACAAGAGAAGCCACCGCAATGAGAAGCCCGCACACCGCAACCAAGAGTAGCCCCCGCTAGCCGCCAACTAGAGAAAGCCCGTGCACTGCAATGAGAGACCCAGTGCAGCCAAAAAAATAAATACGTAGAATAAATAAGTTCAAACAGTAAATAAATACATAAACATAAATTACAAAAAAAAGAACACCTAATGCAGGTGGGAAGGTGGGAGGGCCACTGTAGAGGTCATCTATGCTACATGTACAAGAACCCCGAGAGCACACCAATCGGTACCACACTTTTCACTGCTGTAGCCGATCGTTCCCCCTGTACTGCCACACTGTAGCACTCCCTTCCCTCATCTACTGCTATAGTCTCTTTGGAAGGTGTTTCAGAACTCTTGTTATGAGAGTGCCAGTTGAACTGTCCTCACTTCCTTCATTTATACCAGGATTGAAGACCTTGTGGTCCGAGATCCTGTCCAGAGAGCAAGCAGGCTAAGACTCTGTCTTTGTTGATGTATTTCATCAGAAAGGGCTCTACCCCCTCTCCTAGTTCATGGTGTGACGTGTTCTTGGCCTCTCGGGAGAGTGGGGAGAATGGAAAGGACCCTATATGAGAATATGCTAGGCTCTGTAAAACATTTCAGGTTTTTAAAAATAAGACTCATTTTGTATTGGACTTATAACAGTCCTATGAAATACAAAGCGAGCCGAGAATCAGCGACAGGAAAGGCTCACCAGTAAGAATTACAACAGTCACCGCTTACCTCGTAGCATAGGGCACTGTCCATGATCCTTAAGAAGAGTTAGTAGAAATGCCTTGCCCATCTTGCCCCTGAACCCCTTGAAAGGTACACGACTGCTGTGTTGGTGTTTAGGGGGAGCATCTCACTTACCAGGGACTGACTTCTCCCTTGATCCCTTTGTAGGGATGGAGACCTCCCCCCTGGTGATGAAAAATTCCCTGGGATTGCAACCTCCAAGCCAGACGTTTTGTGTGACACAAAGTCAAGAACTCCCCAAGTCCTGCAGTAGCAGAAACAGCCACATACTTGAGAGTAACCCACCATCTGAACTTGGGGACATTTCAGTGACAGCTCCAGTCCAGAGTGCCAGGCGTCTCCTGGCCCTGCCTCCAGCTCCAAGCCAGGGACAAATAGAGAGTAAGCACGTGGATGATATCAAAACCAAGCTTTCAAAGCCTCTGGATGCCTACCAGATCCCAACAGAGAACCAAGATCCTCCACTACTCCCTTTAGGAATCCCTGATATTCACCAGCCGCTGGCCTGCACCGATCCCCTCAGCCAAGAGGAGCAGCCTGGTTCTGAAAATGCTGATCTGGGAGAGAACAGCCGGAGTCGTCAGGACCTAGGGACACTTGAAAATGGGACTGAACCTAGCAGTGGTCTTGCAGACGTTACTACACTGGCGGAGGATATTCACCTTCCCCAGCTCTTTAATCCTTTGAAAGAGCTTGATCAATCCCAAGGTCCCAACGTGATCAAAGCTAAAGACACCAGAGCCATTAAGGTGAATCAGGTGCAGGAAAAGCCAAGTGTCATAAAGGTTCCCTCTGATCAACCCAGGAAGAACAAACAGAAAGCCTCTGAGCCTATCAGTGGCGCTCCCAAGGCCAAAATCCAGCCAAAGAAACCAGAGTGCCTGTTAGGGGGAGAAGTGGTTACCTGCCACGCTGCAGTCAGTGACAGGGCTCCTGTGAACACGGCCAAGCACTCTCAAGGCAAACCTCAGAAAGCTGCATCCAGAAAGATCAGCAAAACTAAGAGCCACGGGCAGGAAAAGACCAAAAGGACCAGAGGGAGAAACAAGGCTGAAGAGAACAAGCAGTCAGGGAACAAAGTCAAGGCAGAAGAGAAGCCAGCAATCCCCCACACGAAGCGAAAGGAACACCAAACTGAGCTTCTCCAACAGAGCTTTCAAAAGCCTCGAACCTCCCTTGGCGTGCGCATGCTGGAGTCTGTGAAGGTTCTTCATGCGCTGGGGAAGAAGAATGAGACGAAAACTGGGCTCTCTTCCTGTCGGCTCTTGGGAAAGTCAAGCAACCCCAAAGACCCCCAGCCACCCCCAGCTATCCAGCCATGGCGGCATACCCCACGTGAGGGGAAGGGTCCTGAGAAAACGCAAGTCCAAGCCCAGAAACCAGACAGCAGTGCTGAAACAGAGTGTCCATCTCCAGCCCAGTATGAGCGGCCTCCTCCTGGGAAGGTCAAGTTGATACCTCTGCCTTTTTCTGCCTGGGACAAGCCTCAAGCTCGACCCGCTCCTCGGAGGCCACAGTCTCTGGCCTCACATCGGCCTGCTGGGGCTTACCGTGCCCAGCCTGGTTCTACTGACTCAGCTCAACCTGCTGCAGTCAATTCATCCCAGCCAGCTCCTGCCTCTTTGCCAGGCCCCGCCAAACCAGCTCAGCCAACTGTGACCAACCCAACCCAACCGGCTTGGACCAACCACACCCAGCCTCGTGTCCCTCAGTCTGCTGCTCCTAGGCCTGCACCCTCCAAAACTTCATCTGGCCCTCCTCTCCAGCGGGAGCCTGTTCCCCCTGCTGTGAATAAGCGCCAGGCCCCACCCAAGCTCCAAACCCAATTTCTACTCCAAGACTTCAGCAAGCAACGAGTTCCATGGAGGGAACCCAACGTGCCTGAGCCAGTCATGTCAAAGCCCATCGAACAAGAGCAGAGGCCAGAGCGAGAGGCCATGAAGAGGCGGGCTCAACAACAACGGGAGAATGCTGCCAGATACACCTCTTCGGGCAAGCTGCAATTTTTCACCGAGAGGGAAAACGAAATGGAAATTGCCGACTACTACGGATACGTCAAGTGAGAGCTGCTAGGATTCTTGGTGCCACCTTGGCTACCAGCTGTTCTTCCATACACAGGTAAGACAGGTATAGAACTGAATAAGTAAATGGAATACAATTAAATAGACGAGTAACAAACCTTTCGAATTTTCAGATGCTGCTAACTGGGGCGTGAGAAAGGAAGGACTGAAAGTTGGATGGGAGAATGAAAGAAAGGGGTAAAAACTGAGCAAAGAGGAAGGAACTTGGCCCAGGGCTAGGAAGGCCAAAAGAGACGTATGGATTTAGGAAAGGAAGCAGGAGTGAGGATGAAATGGCAGAAGTAAAAAGCAGGGTCAGAGGTCTGGGTTGAAAGAACACAATTGGAGTAGAGTTGAAGGTGACAGAAGAGGAGTCTAGGTTTACTAGGAGAAATAGAAAAAGTCTCTCGGGGACGCTGGCCTTAAGTCTCACAACCACCAGATAGGTATTTCAGAAAACAAGAGGTTCAGGACACATCTCTGAAAGGTCTGAGTTGCCTTATTCAGGTGTGACTGTAGTGGGGGAATAGGGAAATCTACCAGAGAAGTGGCTAGGGCTCAGAGTTATCCTAGGGGCAGCTGACGACAGGGGCAGAGCCAAGGGAACTGCTGGATCAGGAGGCCCACGAACAAATCAGGGGCAGAGCCGCCTGTCACTTCCCTGCCAGGAAGGAAGCCAGGTATATTACTATAACCAAGGCACACTGGGGTCTTTACTGTATGGAGAACTTGGCTCCTGCCCGCAATCCTACGGCTCTGCGTCACACACAGGAAGTCGGGCCTCTGGGCAACCAGAAATGGGAACGGGACTGAAGGAGATTCAGCCCACAAATATCCGACCACCAGCTTCCACCTCTGCAGTCTGCCACCCTGTGTCTGCTCAACGCATCACAGAAACAAGTTTTCAAGGTGAGTATACAGACGGCAGAGAAAAGTTGAACAATGAGGTCAGCATTCAAAAATGGGGTCAAATCGACAGCTGGGAAGGGGTGTAGAGACAGGTAGAATTTAGATCCTGAGCCTTTAATAACCACTACCTTCTCTCAGTGCTCTCTGTTTTTAGACTCTATATGAGAACACCTAGGGCTTCCCTGGTGGCGCCTGCCAATGCAGGGGACACGGGTTCGAGCCCTGGTCTGCGAAGATCCCACATGCCGTGCAGCAACTAAGCGCATGTGCCACAACGACGGAGCCTGCATTCTAGAGCCCGTGAGCCTCAACTACCGAAGCCCACGTGCCTACAGCCCATGCTCCGCAACAAGAGAAGCCACCGCGATGAGATGCCCGCACACCGCAACCAAGAGTAGCCCCCGCTAGCCGCCAACTAGAGAAAGCCCGTGCACAGCAATGAGAGACCCAGTGCGGCCAAAAAAATAAATACGTAGAATAAATAAGTTCAAACAGTAAATAAATACATAAACATAACTTACAAAAAAAAAGAACACCTAATGCAGGTGGGAAGGTGGGAGGGCCACTGTAGAGGTCATCTATGCTACATGTACAAGAACCCCGAGAGCACACCAATCGGTACCACACTTTTCACTGCTGTAGCCGATCGTTCCCCCCTGTACTGCCACACTGTAGCACTCCCTTCCCTCATCTACTGCTATAGTCTCTTTGGAAGGTGTTTCAGAACTCTTGTTATGAGAGTGCCAGTTGAACTGTCCTCACTTCCTTCATTTATACCAGGAGTGAAGACCTTGTGGTCCGAGATCCTGTCCAGAGAGCAAGCAGGCTAAGGCTCTGTCTTTGTTGATGTATTTCATCAGAAAGGGCTCTACCCCCTCTCCTAGTTCATGGTGTGAAGTGTTCTTGGCCTCTCGGGAAAGTGGGCAGAATGGAAAGGACCCTATATGAGAATGCTAGGCTCTGTAAAACATTTCAGGTTTTTAAAAATAAGACTCATTTTGTATTGGACTTACAACAGTCCTATGAAATACAAAGAAAGCCGAGAATCAGTGACAGGAAAGGATCACCAGTAAGAACTACAACAGTCACCGCTTACCTCGTAGCATAGGGCACTGTCCGTGATCCTTAAGAAGAGTTAGTAGAAATGCCTTTGCCCATCTTGCCCCTGAACCCCTTGAAAGGTACACGACTGCTGTGTTGGTGTTTAGGGGGAGCATCTCACTTACCAGGGACTGACTTCTCCCTTGATTCCTCTGTAGTGATGGAGACTTCCCCGCTGATGAAAAATTCCCTGGGATTGCAACCTCCAAGCCAGACAGCTTTCCTATGGAATGACAGAGAACTTGTCAAGGTGAAACACCAGTCTGCGGGAGAAAGGGAAGAAGAGAATGATGGAAATCGTTTCTGGGAAACTATTTTTACATTATGTGTTGTTTGTTCCCGGTAAATAAACTGAAATCTTCTTAACAGTAAAACAAAATCGAAACCACTAAAGCCAATAATACAGGAGTATAACGTTCGAAAAAAATTTCTTTGGCTGCGCAGCATGTGGGATCTTAGCTCCCCAACCAGGGATTGAACCCACGCCTGCTGCATTGGAAGCGCAGAGTCTTCACCACGGGACCACCGGGGAAGTCCCAGGACTACCACTTTTAAAGGAGAAGGTACAAACCCCTCGGTTCTATGAACTGGAGATTTTTAGTCAGAAGTCAATATATTTGTTGTTAGGCACATTTTATGTTAGGCTGTCTCCCTGCACAGGATGCAGGCGCCTTGAGAATGGAAGTCATATCCCTCTATAGTACGTCCCTCTTCTTTCTGCTTTGCAGTTTGCTGCTCCACTTGTTCAACCCCACCTAGTAATAACCTATACTTCCCTTGTTCCTGTTTTCCCATCTGGAAAACAGACAAAAGGCAACCAAACAACGCAAAGGTCTCAACAAATAAGGGATATCCAAAACCAGAGATGGCCAAAACTTCTGTATCCCTCATGAAACCTAGCCCGGTGTTCAATACTTAGGTATCATTAATACATGCGTGTTGACTGAAACAGTTGAAACTCAATTCTTCCACTTCCCAGTTTAGTTTTAGTCCTCATACAAAACCTGATAATCAACTTGGTTAATGCTAGGGATCACAGTGAAAAATAATATCTGAACTGACTTCTGTCAGATGAGTGAGAACTAAGGTTATTTCAGTGTATCTGAAGCATAGAAAGTGAGGGCAAAAGTGGCATAAGATGGGGCTAGAGAAGCAGAGAGGATTCTAGACCACGCAGAGTCTTAAAGGCCAACACTGTTTTCTATTCTCAAAACAATGCTTGTGAGCGATGTTTATGAGCAATGTTCCAACTTGCCTTGAAGGTTTTTTGTGTGAAGAACGGATTGGAAGGAAACAAGATATATGGACACTAGTTAGGACCTAATCGCAACACACAGGCAAGTTCAGTATTAGGGTGTTGAGGGAGAGCTGACAGATTCCAAAGAAATTCAGGAGATGAACTGAAGCGGGCTTAATGGGGTATGAGATGGAGGAAAGGAAGGTCTTAGGGAATTAAAGGGTTTACTGCACACATGAGCAAAGTCTCAAAATTAATCATTTGAACGTACAGAGGTAGATCTCTCAAATGACTCCGGTTAGGAAGCAACGGTACGCCCTTTAGAATTCCTAGAGACAACACAAATCAACTGTTTCGATGGAAAATTCGGCGGGACCGGTGCGTTTTTTCACTCCAACTTAGCTCCAGTTCCTATTACTCACATCTTCTGTGCCAAAACAACACAGCTGGAGGAACTGAAGGGGATTCCGTTTTGGTAATTAAGGAGTGTCCCCAACACTGACAGTCCCATCTTAAAAAGCACTCCCTCTGCATTTTACCCGAGGAGCAATGGCCAGAGCCTCCCTTTGAAAACGATGGGCAGAAATGAGAACATCACACACAGTCCCTTTCAGCTACTGTGAACTGAGCCGCGAGACGACCAATACCCCCTGGCACAGCGCGGACGGGCCAGCGCGCGGGGGCAACAGGGACAGGAGACAGCACAAGAGACGAAGCCCAGGCCCAGGGGCCAAGGCCTATTACCTTTCCGGCATGTGCAAAACATAAAACAGAAGCAATATTGTAACAAATTCATTAAAGACTTAAGAAAAAAACAAAAATCAGATGCTAAAGTGCCTACTCTAACCACTATACTATACTATATTGCTTCTATAAAACAAGCACTAAACCTCAGATACAGAAAAAAACCCTTTTCGTGTCCTCACACCTAGGTCAAAATTACAAAGCGTTAATTCAGGAGACAGAAAGGGAAGGAATAAATCTGAATGAATCTGAGTCAGAACACAGTGCTATAACCTTAGGCAAATTCCACAATACCCATGCCTCAACATGGCAAATTCCACAATACCCATGCCTCAACCTCCCTATCTATAAAGGAGTTAACCACACCAGCGCTAACCATTACTTGCCTCCTGGTAGCTTGTGAGTGTTAATTAATATTTGTAATAAATACACAGATCATCAGTTGAAAGAAACAAGGAAAACTACAGCGTTATTATTATTGCCTTGTTGCTAGAGCTAAACACCACAAATCAACATAAATAACTTATGTACACCAAGAATGTAGGGTTTGAATATGTACTTTGAAAGGCAATCGTATAATTAGTTGTTTCACCTCTAATTGCTTTTCCTTTTTTTTTTTTTTTTTTAATTTAAAAAAGCAATACAGGGACTTCCCTGGTGGTTCAGTGGTAAAGAATCCGTCCTGCAATGCAGGGGACGCGGGTTCGATTCCCGGTCGGGGAACTAAGATCCCACATGCCGCGGGGCAACTAAGCCCTCGCACCAAACTACTGAGCTCGCACACCTCAATGAGGTAGCCCACGTGCCACAACTAGAGAGAGAAAACCCGCACGCCACAACTAGAGAGAAGCTCTCATGCTGCAACGAAGAGCCCGTGCGCCGCAACGACAATAAAGATCCCACATGCCTTAACGAAGGTCCCGCATGCCGCAACTAAGACCCAATACAGCCAATCAACCAATCAATCAATCAAGTGGGGCGGGGGGAGCAATACAGGAATTTCCCTGGCAGTCCAGCGGTTAAGACTCCAAGCTCCCAATGCAGGGGGCACGGGCTCGATCCCTGATTGGGGAACCAAGATCCCACATGTGGCACAGCGTAGCCGAAAAAAAAACAAAAAAAGCAACACATACCCTACGGCATTTATCCCAGAGAACGCATGTTCGCACAAAAAAAGGTACACAAATGTCCACAGCATCTCTATCAGTAATAGTCAGGAAATGGGAAAAAAACTCAGATGTTCTTCAATGGGCAAGTGATTAAACAAACTGAAGTACAGCCAAACCATGGAATACTACTCAGCAATTAAAAAGAAAGCGGCACTGGGACCTCTCTGGTGTTCCAGCGGTTAAGACTCTGCACTCTCAATGCAGGGGGCCCAGGTTCCATCCCTGGTCAGGGAACTAGATCCCGCATGCTGCAACTAAAGACCCGCACAGCCAAATAAATAAATAAATATTTTTTTAAAAAAAAAAGGAGCACTGTTGATTCATGCAATTTGGATGACTCTCCAGGGAATTACACTGATTGAAAAAGGCCGATCCAAAAGGTTGCATACTGGGAATTCCCTGGCGGTCCAGTGTTTAGCACTCAGCACTTTCACTACCTGGGCTGGGTTCAATCCTTGGTCGGGGAACTAAGATCGCACAACCGGCAGCGCAGCCAAAAAAAAATTTTTTTTACTTAAAAAAAAAAAAAAGGTTACACACTATATGATTTTATTCACATAACATTCTTTTTTTTTAATTAATTAGTTAATTTATTTTATTTTTGGCTGCGTTGGGTCTTCGTTGCTGCGTGTGGGCTTTCTCTAGTTGCGGCGAGCGGGGGCTACTCTTTGTTGCAGTGTGCGGGCTTCTCGCTGCGGTGGCTTCTCTTGTTGCAGAGCACGGGCTCTAGGCACGCGGGCTTCAGTAGTTGTGGCACGTGGGCTCAGTAGTTGTGGCTCCCGGGCTCTAAAGCGCAGGCTCAGTCGTTGTGGCGCATGGGCTTAGTTGCTCCGCGGCATGTGGGATCTTCCCGGACAAGGGATCAAACCCATGTCCCCTGCAATGGCAGGCAGATTCTTAACCGCTGCGCCACCAGGGAAGTCCCACATAACATTCTTGAAATGACAGGTTGCCAGGGACAGATAGGGCCGGGGGAGTGGGAGACGGGCCATCTTCCCCAGGGGGTATTTTCCCTTGATCATCTGCACAAAAACTTTATTGCAACTTTATCCACTGCACTATCAGATCATTATGATTTGGTGGGGAGTGGGGGAGCAGCAGTGGCTATAAAATGGCATCAGGAGAGATCCTGTGGGATGGAAATGTTCTCTATCTTGACTGTGTCAATGGCAATACCCAGGTTGTGACAGTATACTATGATTCTGTAAGATGTTACCATTGGGGAAAACTGGGGAAAGGACACACAGGAGCTATCGCACTATTATTTCTTACAATTGCATGTAAACCTACAATAATCTGTAAACAAAAAGTTTAATCAGAAATGAAGGCAACACATGCCTCTTGTAACAAGTAAAACAATAGTCTGTGGTCAGTCTCTTTCTCTACCCGTCCCATTCCCTCCCTCTTGAGATAACCATGCAAACTCACTGCTCATACAAACAGGCATGCATTTAATACTTTCTGTTTACTGTATCAAAATGGGATCATACATACTACATATTACCCTGCAGCCTACCTTCTTCACCCATCATCCCTATATCATAGAGAGCTTAAAAAAAAAAAATTTTTTTTTAAGTGCCAAGCAGGATGGCAGGTATAGAAAATTTTCTGACTAGGGCAAATCTGACAAATGTTTACCGTGCTAATGTGCCATAGCTCAGCCAGGTGCATTCAGTGAGAGCACAATATGCAAGTAGCATTCTAAAGAGATCTGCAAAAAATGCAAGGTCTTCAGCAGCTCTTCGAGGATCCCATCCCCCTCTCTGCCTCCTCCATGGAACCATCCCATGGAGGTTTAACAGTTTAACTCCATTTGCCCCCTCCTGCTGTTTGTGCTTTTGTTGTATACTTCTGTTCTACATCTCCACAAGACATTATTATTGTCATTTATTTACAAAATAACGTATAAATATAAAGGTGTATGTACCTGGGTATATGTACATGTATATATTAGACACACACACACACTTTAAGTGCTCTTTGTTCTTTCCTGCAGTTGTGTTCTTTTTTTGGGGGGGGGGGGGCAAGTTTTTATATTGGTAAAGTTCTGTACTACTAGAAATAGAAGATTTGAAAAGAAAAGTGAGACTTGAGGATTATCTGTGGAGCTTATCCTCATTCTCCTGCTGACGCATTATGTGTTTATAATTTGAGAACTGCAGATAAATACAAACTGGTCTTCTCCATACTTGCTCACTA
The DNA here is from genome assembly GCF_028023285.1 of Balaenoptera ricei. Classification (NCBI taxonomy): domain Eukaryota; kingdom Metazoa; phylum Chordata; class Mammalia; order Artiodactyla; family Balaenopteridae; genus Balaenoptera; species Balaenoptera ricei. The sequence continues at coordinate 37,149,641 of NC_082651.1, forward strand.
AGGAATTCCTCATTTCTAGGAAACGTCTATTTCAAGGAAAGGAAACAAACAAAAACACCTAGTGCACTAGATGATTAAAAGGTACACATTTTATAGCCTGAGTTCGAGAAAAAAATTACCCAAGAAACGGCCTTTTTCCCTAGGAGCCAGCTTCTACTAGGGGAGTCTAGGGTTCTCTAGGCAAAGAAAAAAAACTTGCCAGTTTAAACAGAGTAACAGAAACGTTCAGCCAATCAAATATACAGAACTCATCACTTGCAGTGAGGAATGAAAGGCCTGTATCAACAGAAAAAATAAATGGCACCGGCAACGTCTGCAACAGAAAACAAACAGGAAATCCTTTAAAAAGCCAAAATTGCAAAGACAGATGAACAGGGTATGAAATTACACGCCGGGCAATGCACCTGTTAAAGGAAAAGAGGCGCACACCAAGTCTGAAGTCTTAAGAATTCGGTGTTTAACACTACTTCTGCATGCTGCCCAGCAGAAAACTCGGGTCCTGGCTTAATCCACAACGCACACTTCATTTAAGGAGGTGAACTGCTTGGTCTGACTCAGTTTCTTATTCTGTAAAATGAATGCAACACAGCTGTCGTGAGTCCCCAAAGAATTCTGCACAAACGCTTTGTAACTCCAAAGTGCTGTGCAAATCAGAGCAGCCCTTCTCTCCTTCACATTCGTTGGACTTAGAATTTCAGAAGTTTAGCTGAAAATATAGACGACTCGGAAGCAAGGGACTGAGAGTGGCCCACACAGGTGGAAAGAAATGCAGAAACTGGAGCACCTCATACAAACCGCAAGAGACCACGTTCACGTGCACACGTTATCAGTAACAGAAAACGCCACCGGTAGCAACTGTAAACCACTGAGAGGACCAGCAACGACATGTGTCCAAATCCAGCCGGCAGCACAGCCTCGTCGGCGGCAATGCCTTAAACACAGCTCCCCGCACTCCGCGGCCTAACGAGATCCACTTTTTCCAAAAAGTTTAGCAACTTGCCAAGTACACTGGCGTAGTTCACCTTTTTTAATTGCTAAACAAACATGCAGGGGAGTTGAGACAATCAAGGGAATGTTCAGCCTTCCTCAAAAATAAGATCCAGGAAATTCACGTTTTGCTTGAACAGTTTCATGTCTAAAACTGATCACAAACCTCTGTTTGATGTTGTTTTCTCGCTGCTGGCCAATGAGCCCGGGAAAGAGAACCAATTCTTTCAAACAGGGAGGGCTCTCTGCACTCTTCAGCTAAACCAGCGAGGCTTTACCACCGTCACGTTTAAAATAATGAGGAAGATGCCTCCATAGAGTTTACCGGGCTGCGCTAATCACGAGGGGCCTCGGGCGCCCAGGGCGGATCCCAGCGCCGGTGGCCGCGGGACCGGACGCCCTCCCCGGGACCCCCCCAGGACCCCCTCCCCGGGACGCGGCCGCGGGACAGGACGCCCCCCAGAACCCCTGCCCGGGACGCAGCTGCGGGACAGGACGCCCCCCAGACCCCTGCCCGGGACGCAGCTGCGGGACAGGACGCCCCCCAGAACCCCTGCCCGGGACGCGGCCGCGGGACACGAAGCTCCCCCCTCCCCAGGAACCCCTCCCCAGAGCGCGGGCCTCGCCGCCGTCTCGCAGCACCCGCCGCGCTCACCGCGGGCCGGGAGCCCCCTCAGGCCGACTGGCCCCCGCCCGCCGCCCGGCCTCCCTCCGGCCCGCGCCGCCCGCCGCGCTCACCGCGTTTTTCTTCTGCACCATCTTGTCCATCTTCTTGGCAATGCGGACCACCTCGTCCTCCATGGCCCTGGCAGGCCTGCCCCGCGCCGGGCCGCGGGGGACGGGAAACGAGAGGAGCTGGCCGGGCGGCAGGTAAGCCCAGGCGTCGGCGAGGGCCCTCACCAGGCGTGACCGAGGCGCTTCTTCACTCACGACGACTGCGACGGCGGGGGCGGCGGCGGCGGCGGCGCTCCTCCCACGCAGGCAGCGCCAATCGAGCTCCCAGCTCGCGGCGGCGACGGCGGCGGCGCTCCTCCCCCGCAGGCAGCGCCAATCGAGCTCCCAGCTCGCGGCGGCGACGGCGGCGGCGCTCCTCCCACGCAGGCAGCGCCAATCGAGCTCCCAGCTCGCGGCGGCGACGGCGGCGGCGCTCCTCCCCCGCAGGCAGCGCCAATCGAGCTCCCAGCTCGCGGCGGCGGCGGCGGCGGCGCTCCTCCCCCGCAGGCAGCGCCAATCGAGCTCCCAGCTCGCGGCGGCGGCGGCGGCGGCGGCGCTCCTCCCCCGCAGGCAGCGCCAAACGAGCTCCCAGCTCGCGGCGGCGGCGGCGGCGGCGCTCCTCCCCCGCAGGCAGCGCCAATCCAGCTCGCGGCGACGGCGGCGCTCCTCCCCCGCAGGCAGTGCCAAGCGAGCTCCCAGCTCGCGGCGGCGACGGCGGCGGCGCTCCTCCCCCGCAGGCAGTGCCAAGCGAGCTCCCAGCTCGCGGCGGCGGCCCCCCTCCCCCGCAGGCAGCGCCAATCGAGCTCCCAGCTCGCGGCGGCGGCGGCGCTCCTCCCCCGCAGGCAGCGCCAATCGAGCTCCCAGCTCGCGGCGGCGGCGGCGGCGCTCCTCCCCCGCAGGCAGCGCCAAACGAGCTCCCAGCTCGCGGCGGCGGCGCTCCTCCGCCGCAGGCAGCGCCAATCCAGCTCGCGGCGGCGGCGGCGGCGCTCCTCCCCCGCAGGCAGTGCCAAGCGAGCTCCCAGCTCGCGGCGGCGGCGCTCCTCCCCCGCAGGCAGTGCCAAGCGAGCTCCCAGCTCGCGGCGGCGGCGCTCCTCCCCCGCAGGCAGCGACAATCGAGCTCCCGGCTCGCGGCGGCGACGGCGGCGCTCCTCCCCCGCAGGGAGCGCCAGTCGAGCTCCCAGCTCGCGGCGGCGGCGGCGGCGCTCCTCCCCCGCAGGGAGCGCCAATCGAGCTCCCAGCTCGCGGCGGCGACGGCGGCGGCGCTCCTCCCCCGCAGGCAGCGACAATCGAGCTCCCAGCTCGCGGCGGCGGCGGCGGCGGCGGCGCTCCTCCCCCGCAGGCAGCGCCAATCGCGCTCCCAGCTCTGTTCTTTTGTTTTTTTTTTTTTTTGAATTCTGAGATTTTTCATTTGAAGTACATCTTAAAGCTATTAAATTCACAAATATGCTAATTTAAATACCCAATTCTATTATCTAAAACACACATTGCAAACATACAAATATCTATTCTCTCCACATGTCAGAGCCCATTCATTTCATGGTTTGGAAATGGGGAGAATAGATCCCCTTAAACTGCAAGTCAGCAGGTGTTTCTTTACAGTTAACTTTAGCAAAATTCATACAAAATATTAATGAACAATGAATGATCTTCTTTACTTGTTAACTCACAAGGAAACACCTTCAAAACTGCATTTTGTTAAAGTTTCTGTACTAAAATGTAGAAAAACTGAACTACACAAATATTGAAAAGTTTAAAATTCCTTAATTTTTTATTCCTGGTACCACTACCACAATTTACAGGGCAATATACCTGATGTAATGAAAAGAAAAAGACAAAGCTACAACAGATAAAAGACCTCAGGAATGTACATCTAATTGACCCTCCGTTGCATGAATCAATAGCTGCACTTTTTGCAAACTGTGGCTAGGACAGTCCTGAACAAGAAGGGTTTCCTGTTTAAGCTGCAGTAACTTTTCTGACTATGGATCATCGTTCCTTCTGCGGCAGGTTTTTACAGTTCCTCTAATGCATTTGGGACGACTGTCTCAAAGTAACCTGCAGCTTTCCTGACAACTCCTCGCTCTCTCTCCTGCTAAGAACTGTAGCCCTTTTCTTCTAAGTTTTGAGAACCTTCTGCTACCATATCCACCACTTCCACCACCAGATCCATAACCACCACCATAGGGACTTCCCGAGCTTCTTCCACCAAAACTGCCCCCCTTCATGGGTCCATAATTTGATTGCTGTTGTCCACTATAATTTCCAAAATCATTATAGCTCCCACCACCACCACCGTAGTTACCTCCAAAATTTCCTCCTTCATTGTAAGCATCATATCCTCCACCACCGCCACCATATCCACCATCTTGGTTTCCATATCCTGGTCCACCACCACCATAGCCTCCTCTACTACTGTAACCAGGACCACCACCATCGTTACCACCGTCGCCTCCAAATCCGTTTTATCCACCATCACCTCCTCCATAACTACCTCTGCTGCCACCACCTCCACCACCATAGCCTCCTCTTCCACCAAAGTTTCCACCACGGCCAAAGTTACCTCCACCACCTCCAAAGTTTCCTCCACGACCCATAAAGTTGCCAGATCCACCTCCACGACCTCTCTGTGATCCAGCAGATTGCATTTCTTGTTTAGAAAGGGCCTTTTTCACTTACAATTATGCCCATTAATAGTGTGGTATTTCTGAACAACAATTTTATCAACTGTATCATGATCATCAAAAGTTACAAAAGCAAATCCTCTCTTTTTTCCACTCTGCCTGTCTTCCATAACTCCTATGGTTTCAATCTTGCCATACTTTTCAAAGTAGTCTCTCGAATTACATTCTTCTGTATCTTCTTTAATACCACCAACAAAAATTTTCTTCACTGTTAGATGGGCACCAGGCTTTACAGAATCCTCTCTAGAAACAGCTCTCTTTGGTTCCACTACACGCCCATCAACCTTGTGTGGTCGAGCACACATTGCTGCATCCACCTCTTCAACCCAAGAGTAAGTCACAAAACCAAAGCCCCTGGAACGGTTTGTCTGGGGGTCTCTCATCACCACACAATCTGTAAGTGTGCCCCATTTCTCAAAATGTTCTCTTAAGCTATCGTCTGTAGTTTCAAAGCTCAGACCGCCAATAAACAGTTTTCTCAACTGTTCTGGTTCCTTTGGATCATGGCCCTCCTCCCCCCGGCGGCGGCGGCGGCCGGAGTCGGGCTGGGGGCGACCGGGCGGCGGTTTTACCTCCGTTTTGAGACCGGACTCGCCTCTTCCAACTCGAGTTCAATATGGGACCGAGAGCCCAGCTCTGTTCTATGTTGGGCCATTTTACTTCAGCCCAAAAAAATTTCTTCTAGTATTCCCTAAGGTCTGCTGGGGATCAGTTTTCTTATTTTTCATTTATCTGTATTTGATTTTTTAAAATTGATTCCAATTTTCTGTTGAGATTCTCCATATTTTAATCTATTAATCCCCATCTTTTACTCTCAATATAGTCATTTTAAAGTTCTGTGCTAACTCCAGAATCTGAATTCCCTCTAAATCAATTTTTCTTGGTTTTTTTTTTTTTTTTTTGTCTTAAGTTTTAGTCACTTTTTCCTGCTTCAGGAATTTCATAATTTTTGATTGTGTGCTGGACGTGGTGAATAAAAAATTCATAGAGACTGAAGATGCTATTACTTTGCACCAGAGAAGATTTACCCTTTTCTCTGTTAATCAGAGTGGCTGATCATTTCAGTCATTTCAGGAATTTTACTAGGTCAGAACTGGGTTGGAGCTTTAGTTGTCTCATCCTACCTATGATTTTTCCTAATTTGTGGCCTCCCTGGATTTTTGCTGTGAGCCTGACAGGTCTTTGATTCTTCAATAAATACAGTCAGTTATTGACTTCAGTCTTTCAGATGTTTGAATTCAGCTCTTTAGGCTCTCAGTTCTCACAGCTTCAGAGTATGGCAAATGTAAGGAGAGACCAGCTATGTATTTGTTGCCGTTACACTTTCTCAGTGAAAATTTGTCTCATAAACACTGAAACATTGCAGATGATTTCACTTTTTCTGACTCAGCCCCCTTCTTGGGGATGGCACTTCTGGGTTTTTACTGTGAGTCTGGTAGGTCTCTAATTCCTCACTTTGGAAAGTTCTCTCCCTCAGGCATTAGGTATTTAGCTTCCTGCTTTATATAGGTTCAAAAACTGGCAAATGTCTTGAAGAGGAGACCTAATGATTGTCACAGGCCCCTTTATCTAGCGGGATTTGGTTTGTTAGTGCCATGACTGTGCAGGAAATTTCACTCTGCTTTCTTGGCTCAGTCCCCCATCATCCTATACCACCCTGACACTAAGGAAATGTCCTGTGGGGGAAATCGGCTTGACATTCTGCTAGATTTCACTCCATCATGCCAGCAAATGAGTTCATCAAAAGGTATGGTGATTTCTCTTTTCCAGTGGAGTATGTCTCCCTACACCAAACCCCTGCTCCAAATCTCTAAATGTCCCTCTCTAGCATATTAGTTGATATTGTTTCTTGATTGCTTCCTTAGCTCGATGATCTTTTATTCAAGTTTGTTTGCTCGTTGCAGCAGGAGTGATGGCCTGTGCCTACCTAGTGCAGGCATATTATTATGGAGATATGGCTTTGGTCCCAGACACCACAATAAGGAGAATATCATAAGAAAGCAAGTCACACGAGTTGTTTGGTTTCCCAGTGCATGTAAAAGTTATGTTTATGCTATACTGTAGTCTATTAAGTGTGCAATAGCATTATGTCTAAAAAAAGTACATATCTTAATTTGAAAGTAGACTTTAAGAATGCTACCCATAGGGGGCTTCCCTGGTGGCGCAGTGGTTGAGAATCTGCCTGCTGATGCAGGGGACATGGGTTCGAGCCCTGGTCTGGGAGGATCCCACATGCCGCGGAGCAGCTGGGCCTGTGAGCCACAATTACTGAGCCTGCGCGTCTGGAGCCTGTGCTCCGCAACAAGAGAGGCCGCGATAGTGAGAGGCCCGCGCACCGCGATGAAGAGTGGCCCTCACTTGCCACAACTAGAGAAAGCCCTTGCACAGAAACGAAGACCCAACACAGCCATAAAATAAAAATAAATTAATTAAAAAAAAAAAAAAAATTGAAAAAAAAAAAAAAAAAAAAAGAATGCTACCCATCATCTGAGCCTTCAGCAAGCTGTAATCTTTTTGCAATAGTAACATCAAAGATCACTGATCACAGATCATGTAACAAGTATAATAGTGAAAAAGTTTGAAATATTGTGAGACTTACCAAAACATGACATAGAGACACGAAGTGAGCAAATGCTGTTGGAAAAATGGCACCACCAGTAGAGCTGCTTGACACAGGGTTGCCACAAACCTTCAATTTGTAAAAAAAAAAAAAAAAAAAAAAAGCATTATCTGCAAGGTACAATAAAGTGAAGTGCAATAAAGTGAGGTATGCCTATACATCCTGCCTCAAAGCAGAAATCCTATTTAGATCACCTTTAATTTCTCTCTATGATATATCAATAGTTTTCTATTCTAATAGGGTTCTTACATTTTTTATTACACTTATTATTAGGTATATGATGTTTTGATGATAATGTAGATGGCATATTTTTTAGTTTTTAATTTTATAACTTTTCAGACACAGAAAAATGTTAGTGGAATTTTTTAATGTTTGGTCTCTTATCTGGCAACTCTTCTAAAAACTAACTGATATTCTAATAAGTTATCTGTAGATGGTTTTGGATTTTCTGTATCCTTAATTATATCAACTATGGAAAGTGACAGTATGATTTCTTCCTTTCTTAGCCTTATATTTCTGATTTCTTTTTCCTGCCTTACTGCTAATGCCATTTAATACTTTTACTAATAGGTTGAATAGAAAAGGTAAGAGTTGGCATTCTTATTTTGTTCCTAATCTTACAGTGGACATTCTCCACATTTCACTATAAACAGGATGGTGGCTCTAAAGTTTTTTGTAGTTTCCCTTTGCTATGAGTTTTTAATCATACATAATTATTGAATTTTATCAAATGCTTTATCTGACTATACTGATATGATCATATACATTTTCTCCTTTATTTTATGGATGTGGTGCATGACATCTATTGATATTTGAATGTTAACTCACCTTGCATTTCTGGAGTAAAACAACTTGGTAGGAATTCACACACACACACACACACACACACACATTCACTCACTCACACACTCTACATTTGATTGTCTAACATTTTGTGTATGATTTTTGCTTCTGTATACATAAGGGAGATGGGCCTATTTTCTTTTCTCATAATTGTCCTTTTAATTAGTGAATAGTATATAGAGGGTAGAGATTTAAAAGACCTTTTAAAAGGTCTTCTTCTTCTGTGATATAATACAATACAGTATTACTCCATTTTTTAAAAATGACCTTTTTCATTTTCAAATAATTTCAAATCTGCAGAAAAGATACAAACAGAGTTCCCTTTACCTCTCTCCCAGTTTTTCCTATTGCTAACATCTTATACTACCATAGTATATTTTTCAAAATTAAAAAGCCAACATTTATACATTACTATTAACTAAACTTAAGACTTTTTTTGGATTTCACCAGTTTTCCTGTTAATGACCTTTTTCTGTTCTAGGACCCAATCCAGTATATCACATTCCACTTAGTTAGTTGTCATGTCTCCTTAGTCTTCTCTGGTCTATGACAGTTCCTCATTCCTTCCTTGTTTTTCATGATTTTGACAGTCTTGAGGAATATTTGTCTGATATTTTGTAGAATTGTTCTCAGTCTGGGTTTGGCTGATGTTTTTCTCATGATTCGACTGGAGTTATAGGTTTTGACAAAGAATACCGCAGAAGCGAAGTAACCGTCTCATCACATCATAACAGAGAGTATGTAGTGTCTCCGTGACATCACTGGTGATGTGAAACATCATCACTTGCATAACATGGTGTTTGCTTGGTTTCTCCACTGTAAAGTTACTTTTTCTCCCATTTTATACTGTCTTTGGAATTCAATCATTAAGGCCAGCCCAGGACTGGACTTAAGGGGAAGATTAAGCTTCACCTCCACCTCCTTGGGGAGGAGATGGATGCCGGGGAGGGGGGGGGGGGGCGGGGGGGGCGGGGGGGAGGTTACCTACATATGGAATTCTTCTGTTGGCAAGATTTGTCTTCTCCCTCCCTCCTATTATTTATTTATTTATACACTCATTTATTTACTCCATTATGTTTTAATATGGATTCTTTATAATCTATATACATAATTACAACCTTAAAAACCTCTGGTTCCCCCACTGACATATAAACTTTTTGAGGAAAGGCTCTGTTTCTTTTTTATTTTTGTACACTCTATGCGTTTAGCATAGTCCCCTAATTTATAGTGGACTTCCAGTAATTATTTTTTAATGGATATCTTTCCACTTCAACTGAAAAGTACCCTTTCCTTATATAATAGCATTCTAAATCCAAAATAAAAGTAGATTTTAAAATAAGTAAAAGTAAACTCATGCATGATCACCCTGTAATAAGTATGTAAAAAAGCAAAGGGTACTGCAGAAATAACTTAACCATTTGAGTTGGATGTGTCTCCAAAAAATATTGAAGCCACATTTGGAAAGAAATTACAGTATTTGATAAGCCAAGGATATGACCTGCTGTGTGCTTTCTCTTTTTTGTTCAGATCACCAAAGGAGATTAAGACCCCGTTTTCTCCCTTCTCTGGAAAATTATCATCTGATGCAGTCACTCAGATAACAACAGAGAGTCCAGGAAAAACCATGTTTTCATCTGAGATTTTTGTTAATGCTGAAGATCGTGGACATGATATTCCAGACCTCAGGTACACAGAAGTTGGGCAAAGTTCCTGTCAAGTTTGCTTCATCATCTTCAGTCCAACAGATTACTGTTCTTCATGGCACAGATGGTAAGAGAATTTTAGGTCACATTACCAACTTTTGTGTGTCATTAACTAAGAAATTTCTTGATTGGGTCTTTCTAGTTAGAAAACCTAATTTTAATTTTAAGCATTAGGTTGTACATGATTAAAACATCTTTTATTTACATAGCTATGAAGAGAATATAATTTATTATGTTTTTACTTCAATTTCTAGTGAAGTTAACAACCTATGTGAAACTCATGCTACTTGTGGCTGACGTATTTTCAACTCATAATACTTGTCATAAGAATGCAAGTAGTTCATGAAAACATAAAAACTATAGAGGTTCAATTTTAGGGAGGTAGATAACTATTTGGCATTGTTTCTTTTACTATTGTTTTGCATGATACAGTGAACAGATAGCAAACACAATACCAGTCTATTTCTTGCTCAAGAAACATTGAGCAGGGACCCAGGTTGACTGTGACTCTGCTTTCTTTAAAACATGGAACCCTGGATTCATCATCATAGTCAACTGGAAGGGACGAAAAGCATGGAGGAGCACATGTTGGGAGGCTTTTATGGGCTAGGCCTAGGTGTGGCCCACATCACTTTCCACTGACTAGGAATAGTTTAGCTGTGCTTTCCAGGATGAAGAAGAAAAGAGTTTTGGTGAACAGCTAGCAATTTCTACCATAAGGTCTACATTTAGAGTGTTCCTATGCTATCATGACAGTGATATTTTTATAGTGCTTATACTATATAACATTCAAAATTATAGCAAGTTATTTTCTTTTTCAGACCAGTAACTGGAAAGTTAAGTTCCCATTCTGCCTCCAAATGAGGGTGGGAACTTTCAATTACTAATTTTAAAGTATTCAACAGTTTGTACAAATCTATTCAAAATATATTTTAAGTTTTCCTACTTGTGCAAAAAGTTTATCTGTCTGTAGGTATAAATGGAATATGCCTAAATGTATAAAGAAAATTGCTTAGTTCCACATGTAAATTGCACTGAATTTAATTTGAATAAATACATTTATATGTTGAAATGGTTATATTTCTTTTCTTTTTTTTTTTTTTTTTTACTTTTATTTATTTTATTTTTGGCTGTGTTGGGTCTTCATCGCTGCGTGCAGCCTTTCTCTAGTTGCGGCGAGCGGGGGCTACTCTTCGTTGCGGTGCACGGGCTTCTCATTGCGGTGGCTTCTCTTGTGGTGGAGCACGGGCTCTAGGCGCGTGGGCTTCGGTGCATGGGCTCAGTAGTTGTGGCTCGCGGGCTCTAGAGCGCAGGCTCAGTAGTTGTGGCACATGGGCTTAGTTGCTCCGCGGCATGGGGGATCTTCCCGGACCAGGGCTGGCACCCGTGTCCCCTGCATTGGCAGGCGGATTCTTAACCACTGCGCTATCAGGGAAACCCGAGATGGTTATATTTCTTATACATTTTTATTGTGATATAAAATTATGCCCCCCAAATGTATAGTCTAATCAATATCACACAGAACACCTTTAATGTGTCAGTTACCTATTGCCACCGTGATACTGTATAAGAACCTCGAAAATCTCAGTGCTTTATAACAACAGACATTTGCTTTCCTCACTCATGGGCTTATGAGTCAGTTGGAGTTTGGCATCAGGATGCAAAAACGGTTTGGGTCTGTTCCACATGCCTTGTACTGAAACCCAGGCTACTCTGGGTATGCTGTTTTCATGTTGGTGGCAGAGCACAGGAGAGGAAATCCAACTGTGAAAGTGTATTTTATACCTCTTCTGACATCAAATGGATCGGTCTACATAGAGCCCACAGTTCACGGTCTTACCTTTACATACAGGTACTTGGTAGAAAGGACTCCTTTAAAAGAGAAATATTATTTGGTTTAATAATAAAAGATTTTTAACTCTGTGGATTCAGAAGTAAAATTTTAAAAATATTTTAAAAGTATACAGAATAGCATGTTGAATTTATGACTATGTGTCCACTGCTCTGAATTAACAAATTAAGAGTAATATGCTATATGTTTATATTTAGTTCCATTTGCAAGTTTTTTGAAGGAATAAAGTTTATGGTTGGACTTTCTTCTTTACCCTTCTGCAGTCCTTTCTTTCTCTCCCAGGAACAACCATTATTTGCTGAATAGTCGCTTCTTCCCCCAGAGATAGGCAGTCCAAAGTAACTTTAAGACTTCTGCATCCAAACAGAAAGTTGTTGAGAATTTCAAAAAGCCACTTATCTTGCCTCTGAATTCTCCATCTCCACATGGTAGCCATTCTTGCTCTGGGTCCATTGTAATTCTGCCCAATTGTTGTTGTCCATTTTCTGCAAACTTTGAACTAAATGGTAAATTTAACCATCACCACCAAGCTTTATATACACTGGTGGAGGAAGAAAACTACTAAGTCAATATTCTAACAATAATGACTACAGCAACGTCCAAAGAGAAGTAGAGGCTACAGCCTATTTTTCCTGTTATTTAAATTCTTCCAGCCTCTATACATTTCTTCATTCTCCTTGAATTCAGCCAGGTTCTCATTGGCTGGGGCTTTGCCTGATAGGTTGGTACAAGTATTCCTAAGTAGTCTAAGGCTTTGCTAGCCCTGCATAGGTTTAAGGTCATTTTTTGTTAATTTCTATGACCAGGCTTGGTAAAGTGGTCCCCTAGGTGTAAGCCATACTCCTACTGACTTTCTTCTTTTAAGGTAACCTTATTTCTCCCTGATAGTTAAGGTCAATTGTAGTTTTAGTCAACACTATGGCATCCTATTCCCTGTATTGTTTCAGTGACATAAAGAATGTAAAATGACTAGATGGCTCCTGTCTCCCGGTAGAAGTGCCCCTCCCTTATTTCTAAGATCTTCCATCAAACAAAGCAGAGTCACAGAGATAGAAAGCAAAAGATTTTAAAGGCTTCTGCCTTTGTTCCTAAATATATGCATTCTGTCTGTAGGATAGGCAAGTGCCATATGTGGTTCTGAGCACATGCCGTATTTGGCAAGCTAGCATTCCAGCCTCAGAAAGTGATGCCTCCCAGCTTGTGCCATGACAGTTATCAGTAAATTGTTCACTCGCTTTTTTGTTTTTGAGTTTACCATAGCTGTGGGTGATCAGGCTTGTGAGGAGAACAGTGACTCCCTTTAGGCATCAGCCTGTTGTCTCATTTCCTTCACTATGAAGTCAGTTCCTTGGTTGGAAGCAGGGTACTAGTAATATGGATTCCATGTCAAATCATCAGAATGATGGAGTGGTCAAGGATGGTAACACAATTCTAAGTAATATAAAAGTTGTTATTGCGTCCAGAATGAAGGAGATCTCATTCTACTCTGGGACTATCAGACTCTGTCTAGAGTATTTTGATTTTTATAAACTAGACATGGGCAACTAGGAGTCCATCTAGAGGTGATTACAGGATGCAAGAGAAGACCATGGTCCATAAGGATAAACTGAAGAAGCTGTTGTGTTTAATCAGGAGAAGTGGTAGCTATCTACAAAATTCTATTTGAATGAGCAGTACAACCCCATGAATACTGAGGAGTAACCTAAACAAGAATTTTATAGGACTCATGTGATGGCAATACTAATCCTTTGTGTAGGCATAGAAAAGGAGAGTAGACTAAAAGGAGGGATGGGATATTTCTGAATGGGAAAATTGAATATTTAAAGATGTCATTTATTCCCAAATGAATTTAAACTCTAATGTAATTCTACTCAAAATTCTAATGGAATTGTTCTTTTGAACTTGTTTAATTGATCTTAAGTTTTTTCCGGAAGACTAATAAAGAAAATACTGGAAAAGAAGAGTAATGGGGAGGATAAATTTTAGCAGCAGCCAGTGGAGTGTTTTAATGGGATGCCTGGAAGTTGCAGACATTATTCTCACCCTTGACCTATGGGCCCAGACTTAGTCATATGTCCATACATGTCTGCAAGGGAGATTGGGAAATACAGTGTACAGATGAGCAGTATGTACCCAGCTAAATATCAAAATGCTGTTACAGAGAGAGAGAGAGAGTTTCTACCACATCATGAAAGAAAAACAAGTGTATAGAAAAAGATTTCAGGGACTTCCCTGGTGGCGCAGTGGTTAAGAATCCACCTGCCAGTGCAGGGGACACGGGTTCGAGCCCTGGTCCGGGAAGATCCCACATGCCGCAGAGCAACTAAGCCCGTGTGCCACAACTACTGAGCCTGTGCTCTAGAGCCTGCGAGCCACAACTACTGAGCCCATGCTCCACAACTACTGAAGCCTGCGTGCCTAGAGCCTGTGCTCCACAACAAGAGAAGCCACTGCAGTGAGAAGAGTGAGAAGCTCGCGCACCACAACGAACAGTAGCCCCCCCACACCGCAACTAGAGAAAGCCCGCGTGCAGCAATGAAGACCCAATGAAGTAAAAAAATAAGAAGAAGAAGAAAAAGATTTCATCTTCTATAATAATCAAATTACTACCATGTCACAGACATTTTAGAAAGAATTTTAGCAGTTAGTATTTAAAAAAAAGAAACTTTATAAATGACATAATTTTTCACTCTGAAATCAGAAAACTTATGTGAAATGGGGCAGCAGGGGAGAATGGGTATGCTATAAACAGGAAGTCTTTATTACAGAATTCTTTATTATTGAAAATTTAATCCAGCCTAAATTTTTAACATTATGAGAAGGGTTAAATACACTTAATGTGTAGTAGAATGATAAAAAATGTGAAGATAGGAAATAAAATGAATATTTTATTATCAATGTAAAGTAGAAAAACTGAATTCCACATTATACATACTATACACAACTATGTAAACAAATAAGAAATACAGAGGAAAGACCTGTAGAAATACATTAAAATATTAATAATAGTTATCTTTGAGTGGTAAGACTTTGTCTTTTTTATTTCTGTGTATTTTTTTAATATTGAGAAGTTATACTTTTTTAATGGGAAACTTATTTTGAAAATCTGCCACATAGAAGAGAATTAGATTTACTTTCTATGACTCTGGAGGGAGAACCTTCAAAGATCAGTAGTAGGGGTTAACAACGACCAGGTTTGGGTTCAATATAAGATAAAGTGTTTCTTAGTTAGAGCCATCTAAATATGGAATAGATTGCTAAGAAGTCGTCTTCTCAATGAATCCTACCCTTACCACTCTATTTAAACTGCATCCTGCTGCAATTTCCCAAATACTTCTAATCTTCCTCAGCATTTTCTAATTTTTGGGGGGGGGAGTGGCTGTTTTGGGTCTTTGTTGCTGCACACGGGCTTTCCCTAGCTGTGGTGAGTAGGGGCTACTCTTCGTTGTGGTGCATGGGTTTCTTATTGTGGTGGCTTCTCCTGTTGCAGAGCGTGGGCTCTAGGCGCACAGGTTTCAGTAGTTGCAGCACGAGGGCTCAGTACTCGCAGCACAAGGGCCCTAGAGCACGTGGGCTTCAGTAGTTGCGGCACATGGGCTCAGTAGTTGTGGCGCTCGGGCTCTAGGGCGGGCGGGCTTTGGTAGTTGTGGCACGCAGGCTCAGTAGTTGTGGTGCACAGGCTTAGTTGCTCCACAGCATGTGAGATCTTCCCAGACCAGGTATCGAACCCCTGTCCCCTGCATTGGCAGGCAGATTCTTAACCCACTGCACCACCAGGGAAGTCCCAGTATTTTCTAATTTTTTATGTCACTAATAATTTATAAAAATACTAGATGATTTACTTATTTAGTATGCTAATTGTTTACTGTCTATCTCCCTCTTCTAGAATGCTAGTTTACTGATACATTCCAAGAATCTTGACCACTGCTTGGCACATTAAAGGTGCTTAATATTTGTTCAGTTAATTAATAAATGTTTTCTTATTAATTATTCTGATCCTTATGTCCTTAGGCCAGCCTTTACTGTTGCCATATAAGCCTTCTGGTAGTACAAAGATGTACTATGTTCCCCAATTAAGACAAATTCCTTCATCTCTGGATTCCAAGTCAGACACCACCATTGAGAGCTCACACTCAGGTATTATGCAGAAATTATTCAAAATTTTATTTTTTGAAATTTTATTTGTGGATTGGCTGTTTAATTCTGGATGACATATGAAAGCTCAGTGCTCTTTAATCTTTAAGTGAAACATGGAGATTTTCATGACACAGGCTCTGGTTCAGATAGGTGAGTTATTTGGTCAGATGTATTGTGTACACTCAAACATTTGATAAATATTTGAAGAAAATTGTATGAACAGTTACTTGTTTGGGTTAGTGGACTCCATCTAGGACAAAGGTTTCCAAGTTTTCTCTGTTCACAGTCACCTTAGTGTTTGGGTGATTTCTTTTCTCATCATCGTGGGGATATAAATCATCAGCAGCATATAAATACATGAAGTATTTTTTCAGACACTAAGCTATTATGTTATTAGGGTATAAAAATACTTAGCGTTTTGATCTTACAGCTTAATAAGCAAAAATATTTTTCGTTTTGTGTTTGAAAGAAAACATTTTACTTTGTTCAGAAATATGCATAATTACTTGCTAACGAGATATGTGTGGCTATTAGGGCACAGTTTCTCAAACCTTGAGATGAGATTGGACACAACCACCCTCATTTATTGCTTTTGTTACAGAAACCGTCAAAAATCCAACTCTGCAGAGATACAGACAGCAGCATTGAAAGGAATGTAGCAGTATCTAATGTTGAAACTTTAAACTATCTTTAGCGATTAGTTTTTGTCCTGTACACCAGATATTACATATCACTCTTTCTCTAGAATTTTAAAATATCCCACAACATCCCTGTGAGATCACCACAATAGAACTGCAGATTTAGAAAATGAATAGCATCCTGTGGAGGAACTGAATAAATATTTTCTGTGGAAAATTATAAGGATACGGAGTTGGTATGGTGCGGGGTTTTGATTGTTGGGATAACATATTGATTGGTCCACAGGAGTTGACTTGGTTCAGTTTAGATATAAATTGTTCATGATTTGTCAATAGACATCTTTATAGGTGTAGAAATTAAAAAGAAAGTAGTTGTCCCTGGTCTTACGCAGATTTTCTGTTAATTTTAAGAGGACCCAACTAGTATCTAATGGTAACTGAGTTAAAGCCCCGATATAATTGCTCCTGATTTCCCACTGTGATGCCACTGAAAAAAAGAACCACAAAATGCTCATATGTTAGGATTGATTATGAAGCCTATAACCAGGAACTGGAAGAAATTTTCACTACCTGCATGGCTATGATTTTAAAAACTCACTTAGTGGCTACGAGACATAAAACAAGCTTACTTAATTGATTGTAGGTAGGAAAATCTTTTATCTCAGTCTCACTTTCAGCCCCCTAGTTCAGAAGACAGAATGTACCAATAGAAGTCTAATCAGGTGTTCCAGTATTTTTTGAGGCCTCCTGTGTACTTCTATTCATTTACATCCTAACTCTTCCCTTTGGAGACATTAACTTTGAGAAAAATTGGACAGTAGTGGGAAGAGGAAATGACTCAGGGATGGTACACTGTATCCTGAGAAATACTGTCCGTATAAATAAAGTACTGAATGCATCAGTTAGACAAGAAGAGATCTGTTGGCTATATATACTTGAGGTTGTCATTTATCATGTTCTGCATCTATTCTGAGAGTGAGGGAGTTGACAGTAGAAAATAATAGTTTCTTAGACCAGTAGAGCTGATCTAGATGAAAGCCTAGGAATTGTTCTGATAGATAGTGTCTATTAGTATGTTGTGATTCTATAGATACTAGAAAGATCCAACTAGAGTTTGGGGCCAAGGGCAAGTCATAAACCATTGCAGATATTTGGACCAAATAATTTCTCCTCAGTTGAGAATGAGTAAACAATTGAACTCATAAAATTCTTTTAGAGACAAAAACAAAGGGACTTCCCTGGTGGCGCAGTGGTTAAGAATCCGCCTGCCAATACAGAGGACACGGGTTCCAGCCCTGGTCCGGGAAGATCCCACATGCCACAGAGCAACTAAGCCTGTGCGCCACAACTACTGAGCCTGCGCTTTAGAGCCTGCAAGCCACGACTACTGAAGCCCGCATGCCTAGAGCCCGTGCTCCACAACAAGAGAAGCCACTGCAATGAGAAGCCCGCGCACTGCAACGAAATGTAGCCCCCGCTCGCCGCAACTAGAGGAAGCCCGTGCACAGCACCGAAGACCCTACACAGCCAAAAATAAAAATAAATAAATTAAAAACAAAACAAAAACAAAAAAACAAGGCAAAGGTAACCTCGCAAAGAAAGAGATAGATGTTAGAGATTTACTCATTAGGTCAAGTAACACTCTGAAGTAGTAACAGGATTTCATTTATATCTGACAGTAAGTTCTGTGAAGATAGGTACTATGTCTTTTTTTTTGTAAGCCATTTTATACCTCATACCAATATATAATATAGATGTTATTTTTATATTCATTTAAAGACATTTAAATATTTTGTGTACTAGTACTGTCAATAGGAGCAAAAAGCCATGGGGAGAGAACTGGTTGGGATTTTTAAAACAAAGTGAGGAGTTAATAGCAGAAAAAAATGGTGGAGTAAAGACCTCCAACATTTTGCCCTGTGATAAAAGCAACAGAATTTTGGCAAAACTTTATGGAAAACTTTTCCAAAACTCGAAATTAACCAAAGGCTTGTAGCTTTTGTAGTAAGCATTTATTCAAGAAAAATGGCTGAACCTTGATAAGAATAGTAAGCTTGTGGCATTTTACCTTGCCCTATTCTCATTGCCACACTCAGCTCAGTGATAACCTTGAAAAATATCAGCCTGCATTCCCAGGACTGGAGGGAGCAGAACAGAGCTGGACCTCTTTCACAATTTCATTCCCAAAGAATTGTCAGTATTTGATCTGTCTGATGGCTCTCTGGAAGACTCCACTCAAAAGGCTTATCTTTATTTGACCTTACTCAGAGCTATCCAGTGCGTATGAGCCTCTGTGTCTATGTGTGAGGTGTTTGTCAAAAAACACTTACAGGCAAGTGTTTTATTTTAGTTTCTTAAATATTTATTTATTTTATTTATTTATTTTGGCTGCGCCGGGTCTTAGTTGCACCACTCAGGATCTTCGTTGCGGCATGCGGACTCCTTAGTTGCAGGACCTAGTTCCCTGACCAGGGATCGATCCCGGGGCCCCTGCATTGGGAGCCCGGAGTCTTACCCCCTAGACCACCAGGGAAGTCCCCAGGCAACTGTTTTAATGTCACAATGCAGGAGGCAGTGGATAACACTTTAGACAAACAATAGACTAACCAAAAGCTTTAACGGAAAAACTGAGGATGAGATGTCCATAGATATTTTGAAAAGCATTGATATATTCCTAGGACTCTAGAAGACCACAAGTGTGCACAGGCCTGAGTGCATGCTCAGGAAAGATCTGAGAGGGGCCTACCCTTTACCTTTGGCTGCCCTTGAGGCTCTGGGCAAGAAGAAAGGGAAGGCTAAGGCAGAATTGATAACTCCCTGCCCTCAGCGTTGATGGCTATGTGCACGTAGTCCCTCGGCAAAGACTGGGAGATTTATTGTTTCTAGATGTTTAAGGATACCTCCATCTAGGCATTAGCTGACCACTAAGCTAGTTGAGTGGCAGCTTCAGTAGACTTCATAGAATTTGTTCAGAAAAGTTACTTAAAAAAAAAAACAGCGTAAAGCAACAGCAGGAAACTGTAGGGAGGTAGTAGACTCTGATTTCCAGGGTTGTCACATTATATTTTTTAAGATGTCGAGTTTTCAACAAAAAGTTACAAGATATGGAAATTCAAAGTAAAAACAAAATATATGGACCATACAAAAGTTTAGAAACTGTCTGTGAGGAATCTCAGACATTGGACTTACTAAATGAAGATGTTAAAATAGCTATTTAAAATATGTTCAAAGAACTAAATGAAACCATGTCTAAAGAAGTATAGGGAGAGGGGCAAGACGGCGGAAGAGTAAGACGAGGAGATCACCTTCCTTCCCACAGATACAGTAGAAATACATCTACACGTGGAACTGCTCCTACAGAACACCCACTGAACGCTGGCAGAAGACGTCAGAACTCCCAAAAGGCAAGAGACTCCCCACGTACTTGGGTAGGGCAAAAGAAAAAAGAAAAAACAGAGACAAAAGAATAGGGACAGGACCTGCACCAGTGGGAGGGAGCTGTGAAGGAGGAAAGGTTTCCACACACTAGGAAGCCCCTTCACGGGCAGAGACTGTGGGTGGCAGAGGGGGGAAGCTTCGGAGCCACGGAGGAGAGCGCAGCCACAGGGGTGCGGAGGGCAAAGCGGAGAGATTCCCGCACGGAGGAGCGGTGCTGAGTGGCACTCACCAGCCCGAGAGGCTTGTCTGCTCAGCCGCTGGGGCGGGTGGGGGCTGGGAGCTGAGGCTCGGGCTTCGGTGCTAGCCGAGAGGGAGTCCGGGAAAAAGTCTGCAGCTGCCAAAGAGGCAAGAGACTTTTTCTTGCCTCTTTGTTTCGTGGCGCGCAAGGAGAGGGGATTCAGAGCGCCGCCTAAACGAGCTCCAGAGACGGGCGCGAGCCGCGGCTATAAGCGCGGACCCCAGAGGCGGGCGCGAGCCGCGGCTAACAGCGCGGACCCCAGAGACGGGCGTGAGCCGCGGTTATCAGCGTGGACCCCAGAGACGGGCGGGAGACGCTAAGGCTGCTGCTGCCGCCACCAAGAAGCCTGTGTGCAAGCACAGGTCACTCTACACACCGCCCCTCCCGGGAGCCTGTGCAGCTCGCCACTGCCAGGGTCCCGTGATCCAGGGACAACTTCGCCGGGAGAACGCACGGCGCGCCTCAGGCTGCTGCAACGTCACGCCGGCCTCTGCTGCCGCAGGCTTGCCCCGCCTCCTCCATACCGCTCCCTCCCCCCGGCCTGAGTGAGCCAGAGCTCCCGAAGCAGCTGCTTCTTTAACCCCGTCCTGTCTGGGCGGGGAACAGACGCCCTCAGGCGACCTACACGCAGAGGCGGGTCCAAATCCAAAGCTGAACTCCGGGAGCTGTACGAACAAAGAAGAGAAAGGGAAGTCTCTCCCAGCAGCCTCAGAAGCAGTGGGTTAAAGCTCCACAAACAACTTGATGTGCCTGCATCTGTTGAATACCTGAATAGACAACGAATCATCCCAAATTCAAGAGGTGGACTTTGGGAGCAGAATATATTAATTTTTCCCCTTTTCCTTTTTTTGTGAGTGTATATGTGTATGCTTCTGGGTGAGATTTTGTCTGTATAGCTTTGCTTTCACCATTAGTCCTAGGGTTAGGTCCGTCCATGTTTTTTTTCTTTGTTTGTTTTTTTGTTCACTCAAAAAAATTTTTTTTCCTAATAAATGTTTTCTTAATAATTTTTCCCTTATTTTCTATTTTTAGAAATTAAAAAAATTTTTTAATAAGTTTTTTCATATTTTTTATTTTAAAAAATTAAACATTTTTTCTTAATAAATTTTTTTCTTAATAATTTTTTTCTTATTTTTTACTACAAAAAATTAATAAATCTATTTTTAAAAATTAAAAAAAAATTTTTTCTGAATACATTTATTCTTAATTTTTTTTCTTATTTTTTATTATAATAGCTTTATTTTATTTTATTTTATCCTCTTTCTTTCTTTCTTTCTATTTTTTTCTCCTTTTTATTCTGAGCCATGTGGACGAAAGGCTCTTGGTGCTCCAGCCAGGCATCAGGGCTGTGCCTCTGAGGTGGGAGAGCCAACTTCAGGACACTGGTCCACAAGAGACCTCCCTTCTCCACGTAACATCAAACGGTGAAAATCTCTCAGAGACCTCCATCTCAACATCAAGACCCAGCTTAACTCAATGACCAGCAAGCTACAGTGCTGGACACCCTATGCCAAACAACTAGCAAGACGGGAATACAGCCCCATCCATTAGCAGAGAGGCTGCCTAAAATCATAATAAGGCCACAGACACCCCAAAACACACCACCAGACGTGGACGTGCCCACCAGAAAGACAAAATCCAACCTCATCCACCAGAACACAGGCACTAGTCCCCTCCACCAGGAAGCCTACACAACCCACTGAACCAACCTTAGCCACTGGGGACAGATACCAAAAGCAACGGGAACTACGAACCTGCAGCCTGTGAAAAGGAGACCCCAAACACAGTAAGATAAGCAAAATGAGAAGACAAAAAACCACACAGCAGGTGAAGGAGCAGGGTCAAAACACACCAGACCTAACAGATGAAGAGGAAATAGGCAGTCTACCTGACAAAGAATTCAGAATAATGATAGTAAAGATGATCCAAAATCTTGGAAATAGAATAGACAAAATGCAAGAAACATTTAACAAGGATGTAGAAGAACTAGAGAGGAACCAAGCAACGATGAAAAACACAATAAATGAAATTAAAAATACTCTAGACGGGATCAATAGCAGAATAACTGAGGCAGAAGAACGGATAAGTGACCTGGAAGATAAAATAGTGGAAATAACTACTGCAGAGCAGAATAAAGAAAAAAGAATGAAAAGAACTGAGGACAGTCTCAGAGACCTCTGGGACAACATTAAACGCACCAACATTCGAATTATAGGGGTCCCAGAAGAAGAAGAGAAAAAGAAAGGGACTGAGAAAATATTTGAAGAGATTATAGTTGAAAACTTCCCTAATATGGGAAAGGAAATAGTTAATCAAGTCCTGGAAGCACAGAGAGTCCCATACAGGATAAATCCAAGGAGAAACATGCCAAGACACATATTAATCAAACTATCAAAAATTAAATATAAAGAAAGCATATTAAGAGCAGCAAGGGAAAAACAACAAATAACACACAAGGGAATCCCCATAAGGTTAACATCTGATCTTTCAGCAGAAACTCTGCAAGCCAGAAGGGAGTGGCAGGATATACTTAAAGTCATGAAGGAGAAAAACCTACAACCAAGGTTACTCTACCCAGCAAGGATCTCATTCAGATTCGATGGAGAAATGAAAACCTTTACAGACAAGCAAAAGCTGAGAGAGTTCAGCACCACCAAACCAGCTTTACAACAAATGCTAAAGGAACTTCTCTAGGCAAGAAACACAAGAGAAGGAAAACACCTACAATAACAAACATAAACTATTTAAGAAAATGGGAATAGGAACATACATATCAATAATTACCTTAAATATAAATGGATTAAATGCTCCCACCAAAAGACACAGACTGGCTGAATGGATACAAAAGCAAGACCCATATATATGCTGTCTACAAGAGACCCACTTCAGACCTAGAGACACATACAGACTGAAAGTGAGGGGATGGAAAAAGATATTCCATGCAAATGGAAATCAAAAGAAAGCTGGAGTAGCAATTCTCATATCAGACAAAATAGACTTTAAAATAAAGACTATTACAAGAGACAAAGAAGGACACTATATAATGATCAAGGGATCGATCCAAGAAGAAGATATAACAATTGTAAACATTTATGCACCCAACATAGGAGCACCTCAGTACATAAGGCAAATACTAACAGCCATAAAAGGGGAAATCGACAGCAACACAATCATAGTAGGGGACTTTAACACCCCACTTTCACCAATGGACAGATCATCCAAAATGAAAATAAATAAGGAAACACAAGCTTTAAATGATACATTAAACAAGATGGACTTAATTGATATTTATAGGACATTCCACCCAAAAACAACAGAATACACATTTTTCTCAAGTGCTCATGGAACATTCTCCAGGATAGATCATATCTTGGGTCACAAATCAAGCCTTGGTAAATTTAAGAAAATTGAAATCGTATCAAGTATCTTTTCTGACCACAACGCTATGAGACTAGATATCAATTACAGGAAAAGGTCTGTAAAAAATACAAACACATGGAGGCTACACAATACACTACTTATTAACGAAGTGATCACTGAAGAAATCAAAGGGGAAATCAAAAAATACCTAGAAACAAATGACAATGGAGACACGACGACCCAAAACCTATGGGACGCAGCAAAACCAGTGCTAAGAGGGAAGTTTATAGCAATAGAAGCCTACATCAAGAAACAGGAAACATCTCGAATAAACAACCTAACCTTGCACCTAAAGCAATTAGAGAAAGAAGAACAAAAAAACCCCAAAGCTAGCAGAAGGAAAGAAATCATAAAGATCAGATCAGAAATAAATGAAAAAGAAATGAAGGAAACAATAGCAAAAATCAATGAAACTAAAAGCTGGTTCTTCGAGAAGATAAACAAAATTGATAAACCATTAGCCAGACTCATCAAGAGAAAAAGGGAGAAGACTCAAATCAATAGAATTAGAAATGAAAAAGGAGAAGTAACCACTGACACTGCAGAAATACAAACGATCATGAGAGATTACTACAAGCAACTCTATGCCAATAAAATGGACAACCTGGAAGAAATGGACAGATGCTTAGAAATGCACAACCCACCGAGACTGAACCAGGAAGAAATAGAAAATATGAACAGACCGATCACAAGCACTGAAATTGAAACTGTGATTAAAAATCTTCCAACAAACAAAAGCCCAGGACCAGATGGCTTCACAGGCGAATTCTATCAAACATTTAGAGAAGAGCTAACACCTATCCTTCTCAAACTCTTCCAAAATATTGCAGAGGGAGGAACACTCCCCAACTCATTCTACGAGGCCACCATCACCCTGATACCAAAACCAGACAAAGATGTCACAAAGAAAGAAAACTACAGGCCAATATCACTGATGAACACAGATGCAAAAATCCTCAACAAAATACTAGCAAACAGAATCCAACAGCACATTAAAAGGATCATACACCATGATCAAGTGGGGTTTATTCCAGGAATGCAAGGATTCTTCAATATACGCAAATCAATCAACGTGAATACATCATATTAACAAATTGAAGGAGAAAAACCATATGATCATCTCAATAGATGCAGAGAAAGCTTTCGACAAAATTCAACACCCATTTATGATAAAAGCCCTGCAGAAAGTAGGCATAGAGGGAACTTTCCTCAACATAATAAAGGCCATATATGACAAACCCACAGCCAACATTGTCCTCAATGGTGAAAAACTGAAACCATTTCCACTAAGATCAGGAACAAGACAAGGTTGCCCACTCTCACCACTATTATTCAACATAGTTTTGGAAGCTTTAGCCACAGCAATCAGAGAAGAAAAAGAAATAAAAGGAATCCAAATCGGAAAAGAAGAAGTAAAGCTGTCACTGTTTGCAGATGACATGATACTATACATAGAGAATCCTAAAACTGGCACCAGAAAACTACTAGAGCTAATCAATGAATTTGGTAAAGTAGCAGGATACAAAATTAATGCACAGAAATCTCTTGCCTTCCTATATACTAATGATGAAAAATCTGAAAGTGAAATTAAGAGAACACTCCCGTTTACCATTGCAACAAAAAGAATAAAATATCTAGGAATAAACCTACCTAAGGAGACAAAAGACCTGTATGCCGAAAATTATAAGACACTGATGAAAGAAATTAAAGATGATACAAATAGATGGAGAGATATACCATGTTCTTGGATTGGAAGAATCAACATTGTGAAAATGACTCTACTACCCAAAGAAATCTACAGATTCAATGCAATCCCTATCAAACTACCACTGGCATTTTTCACAGAACTAGAACCAAAAATTTCACAATTTCTATGGAGACACAAAAGACCCCGAATAGCCAAAGCAATCTTGAGAACGAAAAATGGAGCTGGAGGAATCAGGCTCCCTGACTTCAGACTATATTACAAAGCTACAGTAATCAAGACAGTTTGGTACTGGCACAAAAACAGAAATATAGATCAATGGAACAGGATAGAAAGCCCAGAGATAAACCCACGCACATATGGTCACCTTATCTTTGATAAAGGAGGCAAGCATATACAGTGGAGAAAAGACAGCCTCTTTAATAAGTGGTGCTGGGAAAATTGGACAGGTACATGTAAAAGTATGAAATTAGAACACTCCCTGACACCATACACAAAAATAAACTCAAAATGGATTAAAGACCTAAGTGTAAGGCCAGACACTATCAAACTCTTAGAGGAAAACATAGGCAGAACACTCTATGACATAAATCACAGCAAGATCCTTTTTGACCCAGATCCTAGAGAAATGGAAATAAGAACACAAATAAACAAATGGGACCTAATGAAACTTAAAAGCTTTTGCACAGCAAAGGAAACCATAAACAAGACCAAAAGACAACCCTCAGAATGGGAGAAAATATTTGCAAATGAAGCAACTGACAAAGGATTAATCTCCGAGATTTACAAGCAGCTCATGCAGCTCAATAACAAAAAAACAAACAACCCAATCCAAAAATGGGCAGAAGACCTAAATAGACATTTCTCCAAAGAAGATATACAGATGGCCAACAGACACATGAAAGCATGCTCAACATCATTAATCATTAGAGAAATGCAAATCAAAACTACAATGAGGTATCATCTCACACCGGTCAGAATGGCCATCATCAAAAAATCTAGAAACAATAAATGCTGGAGAGGGTGTGGAGAAAAGGGAGCACTCTTGCACTGTTGGTGGGAATGTAAATTGATACAGCCACTATGGAGGACAGTATGGAGGTTCCTTAAAAAACTACAAATAGAACTACCATACGACCCAGCAATCCCACTTCTGGGCATATACCCTGAGAAAACCATAATTCAAAAAGAGTCATGTACCAAAATGTTCATTGCAGCTCTATTTACAATAGCCAGGACATGGAAGCAACCTAAGTGTCCATCATCGGATGAATGGATAAAGAAGATGTGGCACATATATACAGTGGAATATTACTCAGCCATAAAAAGAAATGAAATGGAGGTATTTGTAATGAGGTGGATGGAGTTAGAGTCTGTCATACAGAGTGAAGTAAGTCAGAAAGAGAAAAAAAAATACAGTATGCTAACACATATATATGGAATCTAAGGGGGAAAAAAAGGGCCATGAAGAACCTAGTGGCAAGATGGGAATAAAGACACAGACCTACTAAAGAATGGACTTGAGGATATGGGGAGGGGGAGGGGTGAGATGTGACAGGATGAGAGAGTGTCATGGACATATATACACTACCAAATGTAAAATAGATAGCTAGTGGGAAGCAGCCGCATAGCACAGGGAGATCAGCACGGTGCTTTGTGACCACCTTGGGGGGGGGGTGGGATGGGGAGGGTGGGAGGGAGGGAGATGCGGAAGGGAGGAGATATGGAAACGTGTGTATATCTGTAGCTGATTCACTTTGTTATAAAGCAGAAACTAACACACAATTGTGAAGCAATTATACTTCAATAAAGATGTTTAAAAAAAAAAAAGAAGTATAAGAACAGTGTCTTACCAAATAGAGAATATCAATAAAGAGAAATTACAAAAAAGAACCAAATAGAAGATCTGTAGTTGAAAAGTACAATAACTAAAATAAAAAATTGACTGGAGAAAGCTCAGTATCAGATTTGAACAGGCAGAAGTATGAGTCAGTGAACTTGAAGATAGGCCAATTGAGATTATCCAGTGTGAGAAACAGAAAGAAAAAAGAATGAAGAGAAATTAACAGAATCTCAGAGTCCTATGGGACACCTTCAAGCATCCTATTATACACATAATGGGAGTTCCAGATGAAGAGACAGAAAAAGAGACTGAAGGAGTATTTGGAGAAATAATGGCCTAAAATTTCACAAATTTGATGACTGCTGTTAATCTGCACATCCCAAAAGCTCAAGGAAGTCCAAGCATGATACAGTCAAAGAGAGCCACATCTACATACATCATAAACCATCAAATGACAAAGACAGTGTTAAAGCAGCAAGAGCGGAGTTATCATGTACAAAGAATCTTCAATAAAACTAATTGCTGATTTTTCATCAGAAACCATAGAGGCCAGAAGGCATTGCAATGACATATGCAAAGAGCTGAGGAAAAGAACCTGCCTACCAAGTATTCTGTACCTAGCAAAACTACCCTTCAGAAATGAAGGAGAGATGAAGACATTCTCAGATAAACAACAGTTGAAAGACTCCACTGCTAGCAAACTGACCCACAGAAAATACTAAAGAGATTTTTTTCAAGATGGAATGGTGAACACCAGACAGTAACTTAAATCCACATGAAAAAAGTACTAAAGGTAACTACATAAGTAAATACAAAAGACAGTATAAATGTATTTTTGTTTGTAAGTCAGTTTTTCTCCTATATGACTTAAAAGACAAATGCAGTATAAGCAAGTCCCAAATACATAAAGAAAAACTAACAGAATTAAAATGAAAAAACCTGACACTATTTTTTTAAATAAATAAATAAATTTATTTATTTATTTATTTGTATTTTTATTTTTGGCTGCGCTGGGTCTTCGTTGCCGCGCGCGAGTTTTCTCTAGCTGTGGCGAGCAGGGGCTACTCTTTGTTGTGGTGCGCGGGCTTCTCATTGTGCTGGCTTCTCTTGTTGAGGAGCACGGGCTCTAAGTGCATGGGCTTCAGTAGTTGTGGCTCTTGGGCTCTAGAGCGCAGGCTCAGTAGTTTTGGCGCGCGGGCTTAGTTGCTCCGCGGCATGTGAGATCTTCCCAGACCAGGGCTCGAGCCCGTGTCCCCTGCATTGGCAGGCGGATTCTTAACCACTGTACCACCAGGGAAGTCCGAAAAACTGACACTATTAAACGGAGAAATATTTCAAGCCAATAGCAAACGGTCATATATTGTATAATTCCATGTATATGAAATGTCCAGAATGAGCAAATCCATATAGACAGAAAGTAGATTAGTGGATGCCAGGGGATGTTGGGGAGGGGAAAATAGGGAGTAACAGCTAACATATACAAGATTTCTTTGTGGGGGCGTGACAAAAATGTTCTGGAATTAGATAGCAATATTGGTTGTGAAAATACTAAGAACTAGTGAATTGTACACTTACTTTAATCGGTGAATTTTTTTTTTTGAATCTTGTAGAAGTTTTTATTTCAGTGATGAAAAGAACGCAGTAAATGGAAACTATGCTGGTTTACGTTAGGCATGCACCTCTACCTGAAACTGCTGTTAGTTTTTGACTGGCCTAAATCTTTATAACTTATTTTTTCATTTAGGCACATCTTTAAATTTTTTTGGACCCTGACATACAGGGTAAGTTAACGTCTTCCTTGTGGCAGTTTAGTATGAGAATTATGTTCGCTGGCTAGATTCCTTTAACTAAAGTCCTCTAGACTCTCAGGCTACCTGTACTAGCTCAAGACTGTACTTTATATATAGAAATTTAAGTGAATCACAGTATAAGGGAGGGAGATAATCTAGAAAAGTGAAATGTACTGTATGAATACTCCATACATTTTTTTTCCAGCACTGATAATCAAACACTAGATAAGGAGGCCTACAGTCAAGTACCAAATTACTCTTTCCCCCACTGCTGCCCTTTCTGAGAGACACAAAGATGTATATCGATCTCTCCAGAAATCTGAAAGGAATCCACACAAATAACAGATTATTACCTATGTGGTCCCACATATCAAATTATAGAGCAGTTCCACTATTAAAATTATAGGAAGCAGTTAATGGGACTATGAGGAAAGCATCGTCCCACATACAGTAACATACACCTAGTAGAGTTTTCCATTCATCTGTCAATTGTTTTCCCAAGATTAGCATTAAAAAACACAACCCCAAACACATTTGACCCTCAAACCACCCCCACACACAAAAATCGGTCTTTATTCATTCTCAGATGACAGGATGTCCCAAGAGTGACAAAGGTGGGAGCCGATCCCCCCACAGCCTTTTCTTCAACCATCCCATCAACTGCTCTTCATTTCTTGAACTACCTTCCTTTTCCAGAGAGGTAATACTCAGGTCAGTCAGAAAGGCTTTCTGAGAAGACTGGCTTGGATTTCTGGGTCTGTTCCAGTCGATTCTAGATGAATTGGCTTGTATCAATGAAGCGCTCAACGCAGTTCACAAAACAAGCCTCAGCCCGACTGTCCAACTTTGGCCCAGGCTTGTCCATGCACATTTCCCAACAAAGTTCCGTCATCTGGTGCACCAGCTGCTGGAAGCGCTGCTTCTGAGTCTCTACCTCCGTGCAATGCTGCAGCTGCGGGTCGACCGAGCCCAAACCCG
This sequence comes from Balaenoptera ricei, assembly GCF_028023285.1. NCBI lineage: Eukaryota > Metazoa > Chordata > Mammalia > Artiodactyla > Balaenopteridae > Balaenoptera > Balaenoptera ricei. The sequence goes on from NC_082651.1 coordinate 37,179,228, forward strand.
CTGCGGAGGAAGACGAGGAGGACGCCATCCCAGCGCGGCCACGCGTGCCGAGACAAACTCCGCACCAAGTCACCGACCTTCACGTGTCTCCGCGGCAGAACCCTTAAATGGTGAATTTCATGTTTTGTCTCAATTTAGAAAAAAAGTGTGTGTGGGGGGGGGGGTGGGCAGGAATGAACATATGAAGGAAAAGACTGCCTAAAACTGTAAAGATTTGGTAACAGATTTAAAATACATTTTGCAGGCAAGAAAGGGTGGAATTAACATGAAGGAAGTTAAATTAGTGATGAGGACAAATCTGAGAGTCTGCAAAATTACAGAGGAAAAAGGAGAAGAAAATGAAAATGCTGTGAAAGATGATGAGAGACATAAGAAACATAGCTAAGTAAACCAAACCAAGAATTATATCTGCAGCTGAGGAAGAAAGTAATATTCAAACACTTAATTGAATAAAACATCCTCCTCCTGAAAAGGGGAACACTGTATGCAGATTGAAAGTTGCCATAAAAATCCAGGGAAAAATCAGAGACTGAGACACATATCAGAAAAAGATTTTTGAGTCAAAATAAATAGAAGAAAATCCCATAAATAAACAATTTAAAAAAAAAAGTTAAGAGAAGAAAATTTAGTCTGATATCAGGCTTATTTAAAATACTAAATGTAAAAATAATGGAACCAAATCTGTATTTATTGGGGAAATTATATAATTCAAGGATTTATGGACCCAGTGCATTTTCATTAAGCACTATGACAATGAAAAGACATTTTCACAAGTACACAGCAGCTAGAAAGTATATTCAACCTCTGTACCTTCTTGAAAAATTCACTTGAAGACTCACCCAGCTGAAGAGATGAATCAAAATGAAGAATTCATTACAGAGAAATGAAGCAATGCTGAAAGTGATCAGTGGTGAACTTTGAAGTCAGTTTGACACAACACTCATCTAAATAGCAAATTTAGTTACAAGGTGGAAAAAAAAATGCCAAAAGTTAATTTTGGAATGAAAGGCATGAAAAGAAAAAACAATTGTATTTTTTTGTCTTTTTGACTAAAGAGCTGTCATTTTATTCATGACTTGGTGATCAGATAGGTTAAAGAAGTTTTCATAAAAAATAAATTTGACTTGATTAAAATTTAAAACTTGTGTGCACCAAAAAAAAAAAAAAAAAAAAAACACCATCAACATAGTAAAAAGGTTGCACACAGAATTGGGAAAAACATTTGCAATTCATATATCTGATGAGAGATGACTATCCATAATATATGAAGAACTCTTACAGTTCAACAACAGCAAAAAGCAATCTAATTTTTAAATGAGTACAGAATCTGAAGAGACATTTCTCCAGGAAAGATACAGATGGCCAAAAAGAACGTGAAAAGATGTTTTACTTCATTAGTCATGAAGGAAATGTAAATAAAAACTACAAAGAGATACCACTTCATACCCATTAGGATGGCTTTTATGAAATAAAAAAGAGCAAGGGTTGGCAGGGATATGGTGAAATTGGAACTCTTGTGTATTGCTGATGGGAATGTAAAATGGTATAGCCACCGTGGAAAACAGTGTAGTGGTTCCTCAAAAAATGAAACATAGAATTACTATATGATCTAGCAATTCTTCTTCTAAGTATATACCCAAAAGAATCGAAAGCAGGGATTTGAACAGATTTTGAACACCCAGGTTCATAGCAGCATTATTAACAATAGCCAAAGGGTGAGAACAATCCAGATGTCTACCACCTGATGAATGGATCAATACAATGTGATACATACATACAACAGAATATTATTCAGCCTTAAAAAGGAGTGAATTTCTGACACATGCTACACTGTGGATGGACTTTGAAGGCATTGTGCTAAGTAATACAAGCCAGTCACAAAAGGGTTGGAGGAGGAGGAAAAGGGAGTTATTGTTTAATAGGTACAGAGTTTCCATTTGGGAAAATGAGTTAATTCTGGAGATGGATGGTGTGATGGTTGCCCAACAATGTGAATATACTTAATGCCTTAACTTGTATACTTAAAAATGTTTGAAATGGTAAATTTTATGTATATTTTACCACAATGGAAAAAAGCTACCAAAAAATGAAACTCGAAAAGAATTTTAAAACTAGATATCTGTCTTCCAAATTATTGTTGAGTATATAAAATAAGCAAAATAACATAGAACAAGAACAGGAAACAAGAGGGGCTTCCGTGGTGGCGCAGTGGTTAAGAATCTGCCTGCCGTCGCAGGGGACACGGGTTCAAGCCCTGGTCCAGGAAGACCCCACATGCCGTGGAGCAGCTAAGTCCATGCACCACAACTACTGAGCCCGCATGCCACGACTACTGAAGCCCGCGAGCCTAGAGCCCATGCTCCGCAACAAGAGAAGCCACCGCAATGAGAAGCCCGCGCACCACAATGAAGAGTAGCCCCGCTCGCCGCAACTACAGAAAGCCCGCGCGCAGCAATGAGCACCCAATGCAACCAAATAAATAAACAAATAAATACATTTATTAAAGAAAAAGAATGAAAACTAAACTTTTTAAGCCTAGTCTTTCAGAACAGTAGAATGGGCTCCCAAAGAACCTTTCAAATGCTAATTTTTCTCTTTTCCTTACAAATTCTATAATCTAATAAATTATATACTTGCACTGTTTCTTAGATGTTCAATTGCTTTCCTGATTCCATTTTTTTCATATGTATTCACCTTTGCCCAAAATGCTTTTCTCTTTCCATCTCAGTTTTTTTGGTTTTGTTTTAAACATCTTTATTGGAGTATAATTGCTTGACAATGGTGTGTTAGTTTCTGCTTTATAACAAAGTGAATCAGCTATACATATACATATATCCCCATATCTCCTCCCTCTTGCATCTCCCTCCCACCCTCCCGATCCCACCCCTCTAGCTGGTCACACCACACTGAGCTGATCTCCCTGTGCTATGCGGCTGCTTCCCACTAACTATCTATTTTACATTTGGTAGTATATGAGTCCGTGCCACTCTCTCACTTCGTCCCAGCTTCCCCTTCCCCCTCCCCGTGTCCTCACGTCTGTTCTCTACGTCTGCGTCTTTATTCCTGTCCTGCATCCATCTCACTGTTTATCCAGTGTAACTCTCTTCTCACACTAGTAGATGCTTGAGAGGTATTTTAAAATAATTTTTGTCAGCTTCCTGTCTGAATCGTGATTTCCCTCTCTTAGGTTCCAGGGCTGCTGCTGCTTCAGAGCAGTCAGCTCAACTACAAGACACGAAGATTGATAATCTAGCAGACACTAAAGCCATTAAACAGAAAGGGGAGATCCACAGTAAGAGGACCGTTCCTAAGGAAGCCTGGCCCGAAGAGAAGAAATCCTTGCAAATAGATATTGCAGGTAATGGGGAGTGGGGTAGGGGGTGTGAGAGAGAGAGAGCATGCACACGCAAACGCCTGTGTCTACGTGTTTCCACTTAATTCTGATGAGACTATAGTCTCACAATTTAAACAGAGTTCCATCTTTTTATTTTTTGCTTTCTTATGCATATCACTTCAGTGCTTCTTTGTCTGTGTGGATGTATGTATTTATTTGTAAGATAATTGTTACTTCTGGGAAAAGACACTGGCAATTTAGAAACAAAATTACAATTAAATACCCAAGGCTGATAGTATTAGAAGTGAAGTATCATGTCTCAACACCGAAACAGGGGAGGGAAAGCTTAAGGCATTCCAGATGACTGTGACAAAGACAGAAAGAATCTCAATACAAACTTTTAAAAAATTACAATAAAAAAGACCCAAGATCAAATCTATTTATGTTCACCCATGGCCCCCTTTTTCTAATAACATAAAAGAAAAGTGTATAGGACACAAGCCATTACTACCTAGCTGTCAAAGGAAAACTGGATATCCACATGCAGAAGAATTAATTTGGACCATTACCTTTTACCATATACAAAATTAACCCAAAATGGATCAAAGATCCAAACAGAAGAGCTAAAATTATAAAACTCTTAGAAGAAAACATGGGGGGAAAGCTTCATGACATTGGATTTGGCAGTGATTTCGTGGATATGACACCAACAGTATAGGCAACAAAAGCAAAAATAAATAAACTATACTATATCAGAATTTAAAACTCTGCTTCAAAGGACACAATCAACAGAGTTAAAAGACAACCTGTGGAATAGGAGAAAATATTTGCAAATCATGATAAGTGACCAATATCCAGATTATATATGGAACTTCTAAAAGTCAACAACAAAGAAACCCAATTTAAAAATGGGTAAAGGACTCGAATAGACACTTCTCCAGGGAGTATATATGAATGGCCAACAAGTATATGAAAAGATGCTTAATATCACTAATCATCAAAGAAATGCAAATCAAAACCACAATGAGATACTACTGCACACCTATTAGGATGGGTAGTATCAAAAGAACAGAAAATAACAATCGTTGTCAAGGATGCAGAGAAATTGGATCCCTTGTGCACTGCTGGTGGAAATATAAAATGGCACAGCCATTATGGAAAACAGTGTGGAGGTTCCTAAAAAATTAAAAATAGAATGACGATATGATACAGCAATCCCACTTCTGGGTGTATATCCAAAGGAATTCAAAGCAGGATCTCACAGATATCTGCACACCCATGTTCATTGCAGCATTACTCACGATAATCAAGATACGTCCATCAGCAGATGAATGGATAAATATAATGTGATATCTATACAATAGAATGTTATGCAGCCTTAAAAGAAGAAAATCCTGTCACATGCTATAACATAGGTGAATCTCAAGGACCTTGTGCTGAGTGAAATAAGCCAGTCACAAAAAGATAAACACTGTATATTCCGCCTACGTGAAGTATCTGAAATAGTGAAAATCATAGAAACAAAGTAGAAAAGTGGCTGCCAACGGCTGGGGAGAGAAAGGAGGGGGAGTTCATGTTTATTGGGTATAGAGTTTCAGTGTTGCAAGATGAAGATGTTCTAGAGATCTGTTGTGCAACAGTGTGAACATACTTAACACTGCTGAACTGTATGCTTAAAAATTGGTTAAGATGGTAAATTTAATCTTCTGTGTTTATCACACACAAAAAAGAATGTGTAAGATGAAAAAACAACATTGCAATTCTGCAGTGGGTAGTCTAGGAGACATAGCTTGGAAAAGAAAGATGGAAATATAACCTGCAGAAGCATACTCTAGCCCAGGCCGCACAGAGGAGGTGAGCGGCGGGCGGGCGAGCGAGAGAAACTTCATCTGCAGCTCCCTATCGCTCCCCATTCCTCACGTTACCGCCTGAACCATCCCCCCACCCCCCAACCCCGTCTGTGGAAAAATTGTCTTCCATGACACCGGTCCCTGGTGGCAAAAAGGTTGGGGACCGCTGCCCTAGAGGACCCTCAAGGAGAAATGGATAATACAGAACACTAGAGAGCTTGAACACACATACTTAGCCCATGACAGACCATAGAAATGAAATTAAAAAAAAAAAAAAGCAGAGTTAGAGAAACATCTGGAAATATTGAGGTTGATGTGTATAAATGTTTGTATGCTTTTAAAACACAACCTTTCAAATGCTCATAGAACATTTTTTTTTCAAACAGCTTTTTTAATATGTAATGCACATATATAATTCTCCCACTTAAAGTGTACCATTTAATGATTTTTACCCTATTCACAGATATGTGCAACCATCCACACAGTTGACTTTAGAACATTTTTATCACCTCAGAAAGAAACCCTATACCCCTTAGCTATCACCCCTCTATTTCCTCATCACCCACCTCCCCCCAAGCCCTAAGTCAACCACTGATCTACTTTGTCTCTATTATAAATTTTCCTATTCTAGACCTTAATACAAATGGAATCATTTAATGTGTGGACTTTTGTGACTGGCTTCTTGTAACTCAGCATGATGTTTTTGGGTTCATCCAAGTTAGGGCTTGTATCATTATTTTATTCCTTCTAATGGCTCAATAATATTTCATCGTATGTATGTATCACAGTTTGTTTATCTGTTTGTTGATGGACATTTGGTTGTTTCCACCTTTTGGCTACTATGAATAATGCTTTTATAAAATAATGATTTTATATTTATAAAATATAAATGCTTTTCTATTCATGTACAGGTTTTTATATGGACAATATGTTTTCATTTGTCTTGGGTACGTACCCAGGAATGGAATTCCTAGATCATGTGATAACTTTATATTTCATCATCTGAGGAGTTGTCAGACTGTTTGCCAAAGTGGCTGCACCATTTTACATTCCCAGTAGCAATGTATGAGGATTTCAATTTCTCTACTAACTCACCAACACTTATTATCTGACTTTTTCATTGGATCTATTCTAGTGGATGTGAAGTTGTATCTCATTTTGCTTTTGATTTGCATTTGCCTCCTGATTATGATGTTGAACATCTTTCTGTGTGCTTATTGGCCAGTTGTGTGTTATCCTTGGAGAAATGTGTATTCAGATCCTGGCCTGGTTTTTATTTGGGCTATTTCTCTTTTTTATTGAGTTTTAAGAGTTCTATGTATTCTAGATACACATTCTTATCAAAATTTTGATTTTGATATATTCTCCCATTCTGTGAGTTAAAATTGGGAAGTATGAGTCCTCCAACATGACCTTATTTTTCATGATTGTCTTGGCTCTTCTGGGTCCTTGACAATTCCATATGCTTGCAAAATTTCTACTAAGAAATCAGCTAGGATTCTGATAGGGATTGTGTTGAATCTGTGATCACTTTGGTGAGAATTGCTTTCTTAACAGTAAGTCCGTGGACTTGGGATGTTTGATTTAGATAGATATTTATTGATTTAGATATTTATTTAGATATTCTTTAATTTCTTGCAGTCATTTTTTGTAACTTTCAGAGTAGAAGTTTTTCTCTTCTTATGTTAAATTTACATTAATATTTTAATTTTTTTGAGGCTGTTGTGAACAGAATGGTTTCCTTTTGCTTTTCTTTTTGTTTTTGGCTGTGCTGCTTGACTTGAGGGATCTTAGTTCCCCAACCAGGGATCTAACTTATGCCCTCTTGCAGTGGAATTGCGGAGTCCTAACCACTGGACTGCCAGAGAATTCCCCCAGAATGGTTTTCTTAATTTCATTTTCAGTTTGTTAATTGCAAGTATATCATAATACAATTGATTTTTTTAATATTTAACTTTTATCCTGCAACGATGCTGACTCGTTTATTAGTTCTAAATGGTGAATGGGATTGTTTGCTTAATTGGTCTTTCTTAGCTTTCGTTGTTAGTATGTAGAAATGCAGCAGATTTCTGTGTATTAATTTCATATCCTGAAACTTTAGCGAATTCACTGATGAGCTCTAGTAGTTTTCTGGTAGCAGCTTTAGGATTTTATAGTATCATGTCATCTGTAAAAACTGACAGTTTTACTTCTTTTCCAATTTGGATTCGTTTTATTTCTTTTTCTTCTCTGCTTGCCGCGACTAGGACCTTCAAAACTATGTTGAAAAAAAGTGGCGAGAGTGGACATCCTTGTCTTGTTCCTGATCTTAGGGGAAATGCTTTCAGCTTTTCACCATTGAGTATAATGTTAGCTGTGGGTTTGTCATATATGGCCTTTATTGTGTTGAGGTATGTTCTCTCTGTGCCCACTTTCTAGAGAGTTTTTATCATAAATGTGTGTTGAAATTTGTCAAAAGCTTTTTCTGCATCTATTGAGATGATCATATGTTTTTTTTTAATAAATTTATTTTATTTATTTATTTTTGGCTGTGTTGGGTCTTCATTACTGTGTGCGGGCTTTCTCTAGTTGCAACGAGCGGGGGCTACTCTTTGTTGCGGTGTGCGGGCTTCTCATTGCGGTGGCTTCTCTTTGTTGCGGAGCACAGGCTCTAGGCGCACAGGCTTCAGTAGTTGTAGCACGCGGGCTCAGTAGTTGTGGCTCACAGGCTCTAGAGCACAGGCTCAGCAGTTGTGGCACACGGGCTTAGTTGCTTCACGGCATGTGGGATCTTCCGGGACCAGGGCTCGAATCCGTGTCCCCTGCAGTGGCAGGTGGATTCTTAACCACGGTGCCACCAGGGAAGCCCGATCATATGGTTTTTATTCTTCAGTTTGTTAATGCGGTGTATCACACTGATTGATTTGCAGATATTGAAAAATCCTTGCATCCCTGGGATGAATCCCACGTGATCATGGTGTATGAGCCTTTTAATTTATTAGTGGATTCGGTTTGCTAGTATTTTGTAGAGGATTTTTGCATCTATGTTCATCAGTGGTATTGGTCTGTAGTTTTCTTTTGTGTAATATCTTTATCTGGTTTTGGTATCAGGGTGATGGTGGCCTCCTAGAATGAGTTCAGAAGTTTTCTTTCCTCTGCAAACTTTTGGAAGGGTTTCAGAAGGATGGGTGTTAACTCTTCTCAATGTTTGGTAGAATTCACCTGTGAAGCCATTTGGTCCTGGACTTTTCTTTGTTGGGAATTTTTAAATTGCTGATTCAATTTCAGTTCTGGTAATTGGTCTGTTCATATTTTCTGTGTCTTCCTGATTCAGTCTTGGGAGGTTGTACCTTTCTAAGAATTCATCAGTTCCTTCTAGGTTGTCCGTTATATTGGCATGTAGTTGCTCATAGTAGTCTCTTATGATCCTTTGTATTTCTGTGGTGTCGGTTGTAACTTCTCCTTTTTCATTTCTGATTTTATTGATTGGGGCCCTCTCCCTTTTTTTCTTGATGAGTCTTCCTAAAGGTTTATCAATTTTGTTTATATTTTCAAAGAGCCAGCTTTTAGTTTCATTGATCTTTCCTATTGTTTTTTTTAGTCTCTATTTCATTTATTTCTGCTCTGATATTTATGATTTCTTTCCTTCTACTAACTTTGGTTTTTATTTATTCTTCTTTCTCTACTTGCTTTAGATGTAAGTTTAGGTTGTTAATTTGAGATTTTTCTTGTTTCCTGAGGTAAGCCTGTATTACTATAAACTTCCCTCTTAGAACTGCTTTGTCTGCGTCCCATAAGTCTTGGATCATCGTGCTTTCGTTTTCATTTGTCTCTAGGTAGTTTTTGATTTCCTCTTTGATTTCTTCAGTGATCCATCGGTTGTTTAGTAGCATATTGTTTAGCCTCCACGTGTTTGTGGTTTTTGCAGGTTTTTTTTCTTGTAGGTGATTTCTAGTTCCATAGAGTTGTGGTTGGAAAAGAAGCTTGATATGATTTCAGTTTTCTTAAATTTACCAAGGCTTGTTTTGTGGCCTAACATGTGATCTATCCTGGAGAATGTTACATGTGCACTTGAAAAGAATGTGCATTCTGCTGCTTTTGGGTGGAATGCTCTATAAATATCAGTTAAGTCCCTTTGGTCTAATGTGTTATTTAAGGCCTGTGTTTCCCTGTTGATTTTCTCTCTGGATGATCTGTCCATTGATGTAAGTCAGGTGTTAAAGTCCTTACTATTATTGTGCTGCTGTTGATTTCTCCTTTTATGTCTATTAATATTTTGCCTTCTGTATTCAGGTGCTCCTATGTTGGGTGCATATATATTTACAGTTGTTATATCTTCTTTTTGGATTGATCCCTTGATCATTCTGTAGTGTCCTTCTTTGTCTCCTGTGACAGTTTTTATTTTAAAGTTGATTTCATCTAATATAAATATTGGTACTCTGGCTTTCTTTCGATTTTCATTTGTGTGGACTACCTTTTCCATCCCCTCACTTTTAGTCTGTATGTGTCTCTAGATCTGTAGTGAGTCTCTTGTAGGCAGCAAATACACGGGTCTTGTTTTTGTATCCATTCAGCCAGTTTGTGTCTTTTGGTTGGAGCATTCAGTCTGTTTACGTTTAAGGTAATTATCGATATGTATGTTCGTACTGTCATTTTGTTAATTGTTTTGGATTTGTTTCTGTAGGTCTTTTTTTCCCCCTTCTTTTGTTCTCTTCTCTTGTGATTTGATGACTATCTTCAGTGTTATGTTTAGATTCCTTTTTTGTGTATGTGTGTATCTGTTACAGATTTTTGGCTTGTGGTTACCTTGAGGTTATTGTATAGCAGTCTCTGTATACATATGGTGATTCTTCTAAATTGCTGATGTCTTAATTTCAAATGCATTTGCAATTACCCTCCATGTGTACTCTCCTCCCCTCATGATTACTGTTTTTTATGTCATGTTTTACATCAAATTGTTTTGTGTATCCCTTAACTGCTTATCGTGGATACAGATGATTTTACTACTTCCGTCTTTTAATCTTCCTGCTAGCTTTGTTTGCGAATGATTTCCTACCTTTACTGTATGTTTACTGGTGAGCTTTTTTGTTCCATAGTTTTCTTATATCTAGTTGTGGCCCTTTCTTTTGCACCTGGAGAAGTTCCTTTAACATTTGTTGTAAAGCTGGTTTAGTGGTGCTGAATTCTTTTAGCCTTTGCTTGTCTGTACAGCTTTTGATTTCTCTGTCAAATCTGAACAAGAGCCTTGCTGAGTAGAGTATTCTTGGATGTAGGTTCTTCCCTTTCATCACTTTAAATATATCATGCCAGTCCCTTCCGACCTGCAGAGTGCCTGCTGAAAAGTCAACTGATAGTCTTATGGGAGTTCCTTTGTATGTTATTTGCTGCTTTCCCCTTGCTGCTTTTAGTATTCTCTGTATCTTTAATTCTTGACATTTTGATTACAGCGTGTCTTGGTGTGTTCCTCTTTGGGTTATCCTGTATGGGATTTTCTGCGCTTCTTGGACTTGGATGACTATTTCCTTTCCCAGGTTAGGGAGGTTTTCAGCTATTATCTCTTCAAATATTTTCCTGAGCTCTTTCTTTCAAATATGTTCCCGGGCTCTTTCTCTCTTCTTCTGGGACCCCTGTGGTGCGAATATTAGTGCTCTTGATGTTGTCTCAGAGATCTTTTAAACCGTTCTCATTTCTTTTCTTTTTTAAATCTTTTTTCTGTTCAGTGGCAGTGATTTCCACTACTCTGTCTTCCAGCTCACTGATCCATTCTTCTGAATCCTTTAGTCTACTTTGATTCCTTGCACTGTATTTTTCATTTCAGTTATTGTATTCTTCATCTCTGGTTGTTCTTTATATTTTCTAACTCTTTTCTTAAAACTTATAACTTCTCGTTCTGTGCATCCATTCTCCTCCTGAGTTCTTTGATCATCTGTATGATCATTACTCTGAACTATTTCTTGGGTAGATTGCCTATTTCCACTTCACTTAGTTCTTCTTCTGGGATTTTATCTTGTTCCTTCATCTGAAACATATTGCTCTGCCATCTCATTTTGTCAATAAGTTGCTATTTGTATTTTTATGTATGTAGTAGGTAAGTTACATCTGTCAACCTTGGAGAAGTGGCCCTCTGTAGGAGGCGTCCTGTGCATTTCAGCAGCACACTCCCCTCTCGTTACCCAAGCTGTGTGCTCTAGGGGTTCACCCTAAGAGGGCTACTTGGGCCTTCTGTTGTGGTGGGCTAACTATGTGGGTAGTCTGGTAGGCCCCTAGTCTGGTTGGTTGCCAGGTCCTGCCTTGTGTGGATGCTGCTGGCTGCTGTTTAGCAGGGCCTGGTCACAACGTGGCTGGTTGCAGAATGCTAGGGGCCCCGGGGCTAATGCTGGCTCACTGGTGGGTGGAGTCAGGGTCCTGAAGACCCTAGGGTTGTTGCCTACCCACTGGTAGTTGAAGCCAGATCATGGGGTTAGTGCTGGTCTACTGGCAGGCAGAGCTGGTCCCTGGAGTCCAGCTGCAGGGTCCTGGGATCCCAGAGCTCATTTCAGATTGTTGAGGGGGTGGTGTCGGTTCCTGACACAGTTGGGTACAGGGTCTGGAGTGTCCTGAAGGTTTCCTTGGCCTGCTAGTGGGCCAGTCCAAGGCCCAGCTGGTCCCAGGGTAGGCTCTGGCCTGCATTGAGGAATCATAGTTTTCTTGCTTTTGGTGCCTGCATCCTGGTGAATGAGACTGGTCTAGAAGCTTGGCCTGGCTTCCTGGTGGGAGAGTCCTGTGCCTGTCTACTGGTGGGTGGTGCTGGGTCTTGGCCCTCTGGTGGGCTGGGCCATGTCTAGGGGCTAGTCCAAAGGCAGCTGTGAGCTTTTTTGTCTTTAGGCAGCCTGTCTGCTAATGGGTGGAGCTGTGTCCTGACCCAGTTAGTTCTTTGGCCTGAGGCGTCCCAGCACTGTTGCCTGCAGGCTGTTGGGTGGGGCCAGGTTTTGGAGCTAATGAGCCAATATGTCATCCACCAACAGTGTTCCCCAATATGTCTGCCACCAGTGTCTATGTCCCCAGGGTGAGCCGCAGCCACCCTCCCCCAACCCCTGCCGCTCCAGGAGACTCTCCAAGACGAGCAGGTAGGTCTGGCCCAGGCTCCTATCAAATTACTTCTTTGGCCCTGTGTCCCAGGGTATATGAGATTTCATGTGCACCCTTTAAGGGTGATATCTCTATTTTCCCCAGTCCTGTGGGGCTCCTGCAATTAAGCCTTTCTAGCCTTCAAAGCCAAATGCTCTGTGGGCTCATCTCAACAATGCCAGACCCCCAACCTGGGAGAACCTCTGGAATATATTTACTCTCCAGTTTTCGTTGCCTACATAGGGGTTATGGAATTTGATTATATTGTGAGTCTCCCCCTATTACCGGTTTTGTTGCCATTCCTTCTTTATGTCTTTTGGTGTAGGAGATCTTTTCTGGTGGGTTCCAGTGTTTTGTGTGTGTGCGTTTTTTTTTATTGGTTGCTCTGCGGATAGTTGTGATTTTGGTGTGCTTGTGAGAGGAGGTGAGCTCAAGGTCTTTTTACTCTGCCATCTTGCCCACTTTCCTCTATACCACATTTTCTTTTTTTTTGTTTTGTTTTAATTTTTATTGGAGTATAGTTGCTTTACAGTGTTGTGTTAGTTTCTACTGTACAGCAAAGTGAACCAGCTATACGTATATATATATATAGATATCTATCTATCTATCTATATATATATATAGATAGATAGATAGATATCTATATATATATCTATATATCTATATATATATCTCCCCTCTTTTTTGGATTTCCTTCCCATTTAGGTCACCACAGAGCATTGAGTAGAATTCCCTGTGCTATATACAGTAGGTTCTCATCAGTTATCTATTTTATACATAGTATCAATAGTGTATATATGTCAGTCCCAATCTCCCAATTCCTCCCACCCCCCCCCATACCACACTTTCCTTATCTATTCATCCATCAGTGGACACTTAGGTGGTTTCCATGTCTTGGCTATTTTAAATAATGCTGCAGTGAGCACAGATCTACGAATATCTCTCCAAGACCAAGCTTTCAATTGTTTTGTGTGTAGACCCAGAAGCAGAACTGCTGGATCGTATGGTAGTTGCATTTTAACTCTTTGGGTAACCTCCATACTGATTTCCATAGTGGCAACACCAATTACATTCTCACTAACAGTGCACAGAAAAAGGAACCTTTAGCTCCATAACCTCACTAATGCTTGTTATTTCTTGTCTTTTTGATGATAGCCATTCTAACAGGTGTGAGGTGATATCTCATTGTGGTTTTGGTTTACATTTCCCTGATGATTATTGGTGCTGAGCATCTTTTCCTGTATTTGTTAGCCATTCGTATGTCTTCTTCACAAAAATGTCTATTAAGATCCTGTGCCCTCATTTTTTAATTGGGTTGTTTGTTTGTTTGTTTTTATTTGAGTTGAATTCTTTGTCTATTTTGGATGTTAACCCCTTGTCAGATATGTCATTTGCAAATATCTTCTTCCATTCAGTAGTCTGATGGTTTCTTTTGCTGTGCAGAAGCCTTTCAGTTGGATGTACTCCTACTATTTACTTTCGCTTTTGTTGTCTTTGCTTTGGGCGTCAAATTCAAAAAATTATTGCTAACACCAGTGTCAAAGCTCTTACTGCCTATGTTTTCTTCTAGGAATTTTATGGTTTCAGACCTTACATTTAAATCTTCAATCCATTTAGAATTGATTTTTGTGTATGGTGTAAGATAACGCTTCAGTTTCAGTCTTTTGCATGTGGCTATCGAGTTTTCCCAGTACCATTTATTGAAGAGACTATCCTTTCCCCATTGTATATTCTTGGCTGCTTTGTCATAAGGTAATTGACCTTATATGTGTGAGTTTATTTCTGGTCTCTCTATTCTTTTCCATTGATCTACATGTCTGTTTTTATGTCAGTACTATACCATTTTGATTACTGTAGCTTTGTAATATAGTTTGAAATCAGGAAGTGTGATGCCTACAGTTTTCTTCTACTTTTTAAAGATTGCTTTGGCTATTTGGAGTCTTTTGTGGTTACATACAAATTTTAGGATTGTTCAATTTTTGTGAAAAATGCCATTGGAATTTTGATAGGGATTGCATTGAATCTGTAGATTGTTTTGAGTAGTATGGACATTTTAACAATATTAATTCTTCCAATCTGTGAACACAGAATATTTTCCCATTTGTTCATGTCTTTTTCAGCTTTTTTCATCAATGTTTTCAGTATACAGGTCTTTCACCTCCTTGGTTAAATTTATTCCTAGGTATTTTATTCTTTTGATGCAATTATGAACAGGATTGTTTTAATTTGTTTTTCTGGCAGTTTATTATTAATGTATAGAAATGCAACAGATCTTTGTCTGTTAAATAATTTTGTATACTGCAACTTTACTGAATGTTTTAGTTGTAACAGTTTTTTTGGTGGCGTCTTTAGGGTTTTCTATATCTAAAACCATGTCATTTTCACATAGTGACAATTTTGCTTCTCTTCTGATTTGGGTGCCTTTTGTTTCTTTTTCTTGCCTAATTGCTCTGGCTAGAACTTCCAATACTGTGTTCAATAAACGTGATGCCGGTGGATATCCTTGTCTTGTTCCTGATCTTAGAGGAAATGCTTTCCATTTTTCACCATTGAGTATGTTAGCTATGGTCTTGTCAGAAATGGTCGTGAGCTATGTTTCCTGTATACCTACTTTGTTGAGAGTTTTTATCATGAATGGATTTTGAGTTTTCTCAAATGCTTTTTCTACATCTATTGACTATATGATTTTTGTCCTTTATTTGGTTAGTGTCATGTACCACATTGATTGATTTGTAAGATGTTGAATCATCCTTGCATTCCTGGAATAAATCCCACTTGATCATAGTGTATAATCCTTTTAATATATTATTGAATTTGGTGTGCTAATGTTTTGTTTGGTTTCTTTTTGCATCTATGTTCATCAGGGATATTGGCTTGTAATTTTTTTGTAGTGTATCTACACTGGGTATCTAGGTAACGTCTGGATAACAGGGTAATGTGGGCCTTATAAAATAAGTTTGGAAGTGTTCTCTCCTGTTCTGCTTATTGGAAGAGTTTGAGAATCTTTCATATTAATCCTTCCTTAAGTGTTCGGTAGAATTCAGCAGTGAAGCCACCTGGTCCTGGACTTTTGTTCATTGGGAGGTTTGAGAGTCTTTTTATCCTTTAGATATAAAAGCAGACTCCATGTATCCCACTATATTTTCGGGAAATTGTCTTAGGGATTCCCAGAGTATTTTGTGAAAATTCTGATTACCAATAATCTATAGAGAAGGTAAAATGGATCCCATAGTTACAAGTGATACTGTGTTTCATATGTATGTCTGTTTCTTCCATGACTTCGAACTCTAAAAATGTGTATGGAAACTGAATTAACGTTTGCAATTATGGTTTATAGTTGTTAAGATGTTCTACATCTTAAAATGCCTATTTTGATATAGAATGACTGTCAAAATGTGAAGATGGAAGATGGTAAATTATAGTAGGTGTATTTTACCACAATAAAAAAAATGGAGGGGGTGTGAAGATGGTTCAGAAAAAAGAATTTTTCAAGGCTCTAAAACATACAAAGAGTTGGAGTTTTAAAAATTCCATCCATTTAATTACTGATGATAAAAATAAAGTCTCAGGTTTCTTAGCTGAAAATGAGATTAATAATACCTCTCTCTCAGTTTGATAAGAGGGGAAAAAACAGATATAGAGCATATATCATAATAGCCCACACATAGCAAGCAGTAATACATAGCAGCTGCTGTTACAATCCCAAGAACCTAAATGCCCTCCTCAAGGTCATACAGCCAGTCTGTGGCAGAATCCAGCCCAGAATCTGGGTCTTTTGATCCTGAGTCTCTTAAACTATTACCATGCCAATCTAGCCACTAGGCACAAGGCATGAATCCTTTGTCCAGGCAGTGAATTTTCTGAATCTTTATATAGACCATTCTTTCCTTCAGTCTTTGTTTTGTATCTAAAGAATTAAATGTGAATACTATTTCTAAAGGGAATGCAAATATTTTGAAAGTCCTTCAAAATCTTTTTTTTTTTTTTTTTTTTTTCACCTTTTCAGAGTCCAGATGTCATTCAGAATTTGAAAATACCACCCATTCTGTCTTCAGGTCAGCTAAGTTTTACTTTCATCATCCAGTGCACCTACCAAGTGATCAAGATTTTTGCCATGAATCCTTAGGAAGAAGAGTTTTCATGAGGCATTCTTGGAAAGATTCCTTTCAGCATCATCCAGACAAACAAAGAGAACACACTTGTCTTCCTTCCTCTTATCAAAATGTGGCAAAGACAAAGTCAGATTATACCAGAATAGAGAGCCTCAGTATCAATGTAAGCTTGGAAAACAAAGAAGTACAGCATACTACTAAAAGTCAGGCTAGAGATTTTCCAAAATATGACAAACAAGTTAATGACCTAAAAAGGGATCATAAGGCCACCCCAGAGTTAACAACTCAGCACACTGTGAGTTTAAATGAACTCTGGAACAGGTATCAGGAGCGACAGAGGCAACAGAAACCTCCTGAGTTCAGTGCCAAGAAGGAACTTTCCTTGGTGGAGCGACTTGATCGTTTGGCTAAACTTCTTCAGCGTCCCATCACACATTCTCTCCAGCCCTCAGAAAGTACACAGGATGATAGCAAGGGGGAACAAGATGTTAAGGAATGGAGTGGTAGACAGCAACAGCAGAACAACAAGCTTCAGAAAAACAAACGGTATAAAAGCCTGGAGAAATGCCGTAAAAACACAGGCGATCTTAAAAAAAAAACAAGGTTCTTTCTACTCATCAAGCTGGGAGGGCCAATCAGATTACAATTGAACAGATTAAATTTGATAAATATATTCTGAGAAAACAGCCAGGTTTTCATTATAGAAATAACACTTCTTCAGATTCTAGACACTCAGAGGAGAGTGAGCTGCTCACAGATACTGCCGCCAACATCCTTTCCACCACCACTTCTGTGGAATCAGATATATTGACCCAAACAGATAAGGAAGTGACTCTGCATGAGAGGGGCAGCTCTATTTCCACCATTGATACTGCCCGACTGACTGAGCCATGCTTTTGGCCATGAAAGAGTTTGTTTGTCACCCAGGCGAATTAAACTAGACAGCAGCATCACCGACCATCAGAGGAGATACCTTGAGAAGCGGAGCGAGAAAAACAAGAAACCATTGAATACAGGTTACCCCCAAATTACTTCAGAGCACACCAGAAGGAAACACATCCAGGTACATGGCTACAAATTCCATCTGGCAATGTGACTGCATTTTTCATGGACTTTTTAGTTAAGCTTTGCACACAGGTGAAAAATAGCCAATTGCCCTTTCCTCACTATAACATTTCTTACCAGCTGGAAAAGAGTGAGAAAGTGTAGTACAGTGCTGTTTGAGTCGTCATGCTTTTCATCAACACTCATTTACGAATTACCCTTTGGATGAAAGGCTTTGCTGCTAAATGCTTCAAAATCTGCAAAGTCTATACCTTTGGTACAGGGGAGCTTCAAGTTTAGAATGACCTCCATTCTGAACAATATTGCCTGGTTTTTTTTGCCTGTTGGTTTTTGTTTATTCATTCCTTCCTGTCTTTTAAGAAATTTTGAGGTGCTTTTAAGCGCGCACACACACACACACACAGACACATACATATATAAGTAATATGATATGATTGTTTTTTAAGTAAATGAAGAATTGGAATGATGGAAAATTAGACTGAAGCCAGGGAGGGGTGAGCTACAACATGATTTGAAAAATAAATACATGAAGAATTAAGAGTGACGGGAAGGCAAGTTGATACCTTGTGGATGTGGTTGCTAAAAATGAGCCACAAATTTTGCTTTATGTTTTCTAGCAATTAGTGTTGCTAGAATTTTGTGATCACTTACATAACTCGAATATAAAAGCAAGCGAAATTTTCAAAAGCATTACAGATATTTCTGGTACTGAGACTTCTTAAATTTCTCTCGTCTGTCCTCATAAAGAAGGCGTTGTGGTGTAACAAAATCCTCAACGGCGTCCTTACAGTACATTCTCAGTAACAACAATCATGTAAGGCTAATAGGGCCTTAGTTTAGGGAATTCCATAAAGGCAGATTTCAAGGGGTCAGTAAATGCAGACCATTACTTTAACCCAAGATAAAATTGATTTGGAGAGGTGCTCTCCAAATAGGGATACTTGCAAAATGGTTCATTGGAGTATGAACCTTTTAAAATTTATATTTTTGTATATGTTTTACAGGGCATGAGTACAGCAATAATATATAATTTATAAATAAGTATCTACTTTAGTAGTTTGTACTCAAAAATATTTTATCAGTGGGACCCCATGATCAAAACAATTTGGAGACCACTAGTTTAGCTGAAAGAAGGCACAAAACATTCAGACATTTAACCATAAATATTATTTCTCAATTGAGTTTTTGGTAGGTATTAAATGACAGTAATTACACATATAAATAGTACAATAAGACTCTTTTTTAAAGTAAGCCAAAAATTGGGACAGACACAGATTGAGGCTTTTTGTTCCATAGAGGAGGTAGGGGGAAAAGATGCAGATAGAGGGGTTTTTGGTGTGTGTACTAAAATACATATACGTAACAAAGTTTACAGTTTTATCATTTTAAAGTATGCAGTTCAGTGGCGCTGAGTATATTCACAGTGTCTTACAACTATCACCACTATCTAGTTCCAGAGCTTTTTCATCACCCTAGTGGAAACCTCATACCCATTAAGCAGTTACTCTCTATTCCCCCTTCCTACCAGCCCCTGTCAATCACTAATCTACTTTTTGCCTCTGTGACCTTGCCTATTCTGGTTATTTCATTTAATTGGAATCATATCATATGTGGCCTTTGTGTCAGTCTTCTTTGACTCTAGAATAATCTTTCTGAGATTTATCCATGTCCCAGCATCTGTCAGTACTTCATTGCTTTTTATGGCTGAATAATATTTCATTATATGTTTAGACACATTTTGTCTATGTGTTCATCCATTCATGAACATTTAGGTTGTTTCTACCTTTTGGCTATTGTGAATAGACCTGATATGAACATTTGTGTACAAGTTTTTATTTGAACAGCTACATACAGTTCTTTTGGGTATACATGTAAGAGTTGAAAATGCTGGGTCATTTGGTAGTTTTATTTTAAGCTTATTTAGGAACCATCAAACTGTTTTTCACAGTGGCCACACCATTTTACATTCCCAGCAGCAATTTCTAAGGGTTCCAATTTCTCCACATTCACCAACACTCTTTGTTTACTTTTTTTTTTTTTTTTTTGCCATCCCAGTAGGTACAAAGTGGTATCTCACACTCATTGTCATTTTGATTGTGGTTTGTTTTGCCTTTCCCTTTGCATAATGACTAATGATGTTAAGTATCTTTTTATGTGCTTGTTGGCCATTTTAAAAATTTAATTAATTAATTAATTAATTAATTTTTGGCTGCATTTGGTCTTCGTTGCTGTGCATAGGCTTTCTCTAGTTGTGGCGAGCGGGGGCTACTCTTCGTTGTGGCGTGTGGGCTTCTCATTGCGGTGGCGTCTCTCGTTGCAAAGCACGGGCCCTAGGTGCGTGGGCTTCAGTAGTTGTGGCTTGCTGGCTCAGTACTTGTGGCTCGTGGGCTCTAGAGTGCAGGCTCAGTAGTGTGGCGCCTGGGCTTAGTTGCTCCGTGGCATGTGGGATCTTCCTGGACCAGGGCATGAACCCTGCGTTGTCAGGTGGATTCTTAACCACTGAGCCACCAGGGAAGTCCCTGCCCACTTTTTAATTAAGTTGTTTGGCCTTTTTGTTTTTGAGTTGTAAGAGTTCTTTATATATTCTGGATTGTGGAATCTTATCAGATGTGTAATTTGCAAATATTTGCTTCCACTCTCTGGGTTGTGTTTTCACTCACTTACTACTGTTTTGTGAAGCACAGCAGTTTACTTTCAGTGAAGCCCCAGTGTACCTATTTTTTCTTTTGTTGCCTGTGCTTTTGGTGTCATATTTAAGAAACCATTGCCAAATCCAAAGTCATGAAGATTTGTCCGTATATTTTCTTTCAAGAATTTTATACTTTTAGTTCTTTCATTTGCATCTTGGATGTATATTGAGTTAATTTATTTATATGGTATGAGGTAGGGGTCAAACATTCTTTCCACATGGAATTGTCCCAAAATCAGCTGTTGAGACTGTTCTTTCTCCATTGAATGGTCTTGGCACCCTTGTCAAAAATCAGTTGACCATAGATGTGAGGGTTTATTTCTAGGCTCTCAGTTCTGTTCCATTGATCTATATGCCGATCTGTATGCCATTACTGCACTGATCTGGTTACTGGAGCTTTGTTGTAAGTTTTAAAATTGAGAAGTATGAGTCTTCCAACTTTGTTCTTTTTAAAGACTGTTTTGGCCAATCAGGGCCCTTGTGTCTCCATATGAATTTTAGGATCAGCTTTTTTTCATTTCTGCTGAAAAGGTTGTTGGGAATCTTATGTTAATTGCATTTAATATGTAGCTTGCTTTGGGGTTTATTGCCATCTTAACAACATTGTCTTCCAGCCGATGAACACAGGATGTTTTTCAATTTATTTAGGTCTTTAATTTCTTCCAGTAAGGTCTTGTAGTTGCCAATGTACAAGTGTTATACCTTCTTGTCTAAATTCATTCCTAAGTATTTGATTCTCGTGTTTTCTTTCTTTTTCTTTATTATTTTTAATTGTGGTAATATATGCATAACAAAATTTATCATCTTAACCATTTTTTCTTTGTAATTCTAGTTTATTTATTTTTCTTCCAGTTTTATCGATTTAATTGACATACAGCACTGTTTGTTTGAGTACAGCATAATGATTTGACTTACATACATCATGAAATGATTATCACAGTAAGTTTAGTGAACATCTATCATCTCATAGAGATACCAAATTAAAGACATAGAAAAAAAAATTTTCCTTGTGATGAGAACTCTTAGGATTTACTCTCTTAACCACTTTCATCTATAATATACAGCAGTGTTAGTTTTATTTATCATGTTGTACATTACATCCTTAAGAGTTGTTTACCTTATAACTGGAAGTTTGACTGCCCTCAACCAATTCCCACTCCCTCCCCCCACCCGTTGCCTCTGTTAACCACAAATCTGATCTCTTTCTATGAGTTTGTTATCTTGTTTCTGAAGTATAATTAATCTACAACATTCTGTTAGTTCCTGTGCACAAAATAGTGATTTGATATTTCTATACATTTCAAACACCACGGTAAGTCTAGTTACGATATGCCACTATGCAAAGATATTACATAGTTATTGACTGTATTCCCCACACTGTACACTTAATACCCGAGACTCATTTATTTTACAAATGGAAGTTTGGACTTCTTAATCTCCCTCACTTATTTCTTTCCTCCCTTCACCACCTCCCCTCTGACAACCACCTGTTTGTTTTCTATCTATAACTCTGTTTCTGTTTTGTTATGTTTGTTTGTTTTGGTTTTTAGATTTCACTTAGCATAATACCCTCTAGGTCCATCCATGTTGTTGCAAATGGCAAGATTTCATTCTTTTTATGGCTGAGCAATATTCCATTTCATAAATATATACACCACATTTTCTTTATCCATGGGCATTTAGGTTGCTTCCATATCTTGGCTATTGTAAATAATGCTGCAGTGACCATAGGGGTGTATATACCTTTTCGAATGAGTGTTTTTGTTTTCTTCAGAAAAATACCCATATGTTAATTGTTGGATCATGTGATAGTTCTGTTTTTAATTTTGTGAGGAGCCTCCAAACTGTTTTCCATAGTGGCTGCACCAATTTACATTCCCACCAACAGTGCACGAGTGTTCCCTTTTCTCTTCATCCTTGCCAGTACTTGTTGTATTTTGCTAATAGCCATTCTGACAAGTGGGAGGTGATATTTCATTGTGGTTTTGATTTTCATTTCCCTGATGATTAATGATGTTGAGCATCTTTTCATGTGCCTCTTGGCCATCTGTATGTCTTCTTTGCAAAAATGTCTATTCAGATCCTTTGCCCATTTTTAAAAATCAGGTTGTTTGGGTTTTTGATGTTGAGTTGTATGAGTTCTTTGTATATTCTGGGTATTAACCCCTTATCAGATAGATTGCTTGCAGATATCTTCTCCCATTCAGTAGATGATAGTTCCCTTCACTGTGGAAAAGCTCTTTAGTTTGATGTAGTCCCATTTGTTTATTTTTGGTTTTGTTTCCCTTGCCTGAGGAGACATATGCAAAAAAAAATTATTAAGATCAGTGTCAAAGAGCTTAGTGCCTGTGTTTTCTTCAGGAAGTTTTGTCTCTTTTTTTGGTTGTGGTTTCAGTTCTTACATTTAAGTCTTTAATCCATTTTGAATTTGTTTTTGTGCATGGTGTAGTTTAATGGTATTAAATACATTCATATTGTTGTGCAGACATCACCGTCACCCATCTCTAGAACTCTTTTCATCTTGCAAAACTGAATTTCTACATTGACTCAAATAGCAACTCCCCATTCCACCTTATGCTCAAGCCCCTGGCAACCACCATTCTAAGAATTTGACTACTCTAGGTACCTCACGTAATTGGAATACAGTATTTGTCCTTAAGTAACAAGTTTACTTCACTTAGCATAATGTCCTCAAGGATCATCAGTGTTGTACTATCTGACAGGATTGTCTTTTTTTTAAGACTGAATGATACTGCGTTGTATGTATATACCACATTTTGTTTGTTCATTCATTCATCCATCCGTTAATAGATACTTGTGTTGCTTCCACCTTTAGACCATTGTGAATAATGCTGCTATGAACATGAGTGTACAAATATCCATTCAAGATCCTACTTTCAATTTTGGGGGTTACATATCCAGAAGTGGAATGGCTGGATTATATGGTAGTTCTATTTTTAATTATTTGAGGAACCACCCTACTGTTTTCCACAGCAGCTGCCCATTTTACAGTCCCACCAACAGCACACAATGGTTCCACTTTTTCCACATCTTTGTCAACACTTGTTATTTTCTGTTTTTTTTTTTATAGTGGCATCCTAGTGTGTATGAAGTGATATGTTTTTGACTTGCATTTCTTTCATGATTATATTGAGCATCTTTTTATATACTTCTTGGCCATTTGTATATCATCTTTGGAGAAATGTCTATTCAAGTACTTTGCCCATTCTTGAATCGCGTTATTTTTTGGTCATTGAGTTGTAGTAGTTCTTTACATATTCTGAGTATTAACCTCTTATCAGATATATGATTTATAAATTTTTCTCCCAGTCAGTGGGTTGCCTTCTCACCTTTGTTGATTGTGTCCTTTGATGCCCAGAAATTTTTAATATTGATGTAGTCCCAATTGTCGAGTTTTACTTTTGCTGCCTGTGCTTTTGGTGTCATATCTAAGAAGTCATTACCAAGTCCAATGCCATGAAGCTTTTCCCCTGTGTGTTCTTCCAAGAATGTTATGGTTTTAGGTCTTTAATCCATTTTGAGGTAATTTTTGTATACGATGTAAGATAAGGCTCCAACTTCATTCTTTTTTTTTTTTCCCCATTTCATTCTTTTTAAGAGCATGTGCATATCCAGTTTTCCCAGCACCATTTGTTAAGGAGACTGCTCTTTTCCTGTTGAATGGTCTTGGCCCCTTGTCAAGGGTCAGAGATCATTTGACCATGTGGCACAAAGGTTTATTTCTGGGCTCTCTATTCTAGTCCATTGATCTATTTATCTTTATGCCAGTACCACAGTGTTATTGTATTACTGTTTTGAAATCAGGAAGTGTGAATCCTCCAACTTTGTTGTTCTCTTTCAAAGTTGTTTTGGTTCTTCAGGGTTTCTTATCATTTTTAATGATTTCTTATTGTTTTCCTTTTTTTTTATTGCTATATGATTTTCTTTGAGTTGTTTTTTTTTGCTAACTTAGCAGCCATGTAATTAACAAATATGCTTAAGCTACTGTCTCAATGTACCACTCAGATATGAAATAGTATCTATTGACTCCATTATATAAAAAATTAAGAAACTGGTTGCACTTGCCCTACTTCTCCCCACTCTCCACCTACACACACTTCCCCCAACATAACAATATTCGTTAATTTTGTGAATGTTGTCTCAGTTCATTATGGTAGTATTACTACTGTATTGATTAGCTTTATTTTTAAGAAGTATAGCATTTTTCTTCCATGTTATAAGCAAAATCACCATTTTATGTGTTTTTTAAAGGGGGTCAATATCATCAGTCTTTTCAGTGTAACTGTTTGTGAGTTTATTAATTTAAATAATTTTATTATTTAGCTAGATTTTTCAACAGTTGTTCAGGAGTGAGCATCTCTTCAGTTCTTATAAATTTGAGATTATCATTCTGTAACCTTTGTATAGGAATAACAACTTGTTTGGGTATAAAACTTTTGAATAATAATCTTTAATTCAAAACTCAGTCAGATTTGCTCCCCCTTTCTGGGCACATACAATTAATATTTCTGTGCCAGAGGCAACCCTAATATTTTTTCCCTATTGGATCCTGGATTGTTGTTGGGTTTTTAAAATTTAAGTTTTCTTACTTTCCCAGGGTATGTCTCAGCGTTGGTCAATCTCTATTGATTTTTTAAAAATAAAATTTACATACCTTACAATTCATTCTTGTAAAGTATACAATTCAGTGGTTTTTAATATATTCAGAGGAGGTTATACAACTGTCACCACTAATTCCAGAACTTTTTGTCATACCAAAAAGAAACCCTGTGCCCCTTCACAGTCATTTCCTAGCCTTCAACCATTAATCTACTTTCTGTATCTATGGATTTGCCCATTGGGCACATTTTCTATAAGCAAATCATGCAATATGTGGCCTTTTGTGTCTGGCTTCTTTTACTTAATATTTTCAAGGTTCATCCATTTTGTAGCAGGAATCAGTACTTGTTGTTTGTTATGAACAGTAACAAACAGTATTTCAAATACATATACAACATGTTTATTCATGAGTTGTTGGACATGTGGATTGTTTCTGCTTTTTTGGCCATTATGAAAAATGCTGCTGTAAACATTAATGCACAGGTTTTTGTGTGGACATGTTCCTTCAATTTTCTTACGTATATACCTAGGCGTAGAATTGCTGGATCATATGGTAACTCTGTTTAAGCTTCTGAGTAACTGCCAAAGTGTTTTCCAAAGTGGCTGCACCATTTTATATTCCCACCTGGATCATATTTCAGTTTGTCTACATCCTCATCAACACTTGTTGTCTGTCTTTTGATAATAACTATCTTAATGGGTGTGAAGAGGTATCTCACTTTTTAATGATTTTAATTTGCATTTCGCTAATGACTAAGATGTTGAGCATCTTTTCATATGCTTATTGGCCATTTGTTTACCTTTAGAGAAATGTCTATTCCAATCCTTTGCCCATTTTAAAATTGGCTTATTTGTCATTTTATTACTGAGTTCTGTTTCTTTGTCTATTCTGAATACAAGTCCCTTATTAGGATATGTTTTGCAAACATGTTCTTTCATTCTGTGCCATCCTTTTCACTTTCTTGATGACTTTACTTGTGGTACAAAAGTTTTAATTTTGACAAAGTACAATTTGTCTGTTTCTTCTTTTGTCACTTGTGCTTTTCATGTCATATCTAAAACTATTGTCTAACCCAAGGTTACAAAATATTTACTCTTTATTTTCTTCTAAAAGTTTTATAATTGTAGTTCTTACTTTTAGTTCTATGATCATTTTTTAGTTAACTTTTGTATGTGGCATTGAGGTAGTACAGTTTTATTCTTTTGCCTGTGGATAGCCAGTGTCGTAGTACCATTTGTTGCAAAGACTATTCTTTCTTCCATTGAATTGTCTGGGCACCCTTGGCAAAAATCAATTGATCATAAGAAAAAAAAAAATCAGAAAAATAAAAATAAACTTAAAAAATGAAAAAAAAAAGCGATTGATTATAAATGTAAGGGTTTATTCTAGACTATAAACCCTATTTTATTGATCTATATGTCACTCTTTATGCCACTACCACACTGTCTAATTAGTGTGACTCCTCCAACTTTGTTTTTTCTTTTTCAAGATTGTTTTATCTATTCTTAGGTCATAGGAATATTCAGATCAGCTTGTCAATAATTTCTGCCAAAAAGAAAAAAAAAAAGACAACTTGAATCTTGGGTAGGGATTGCATTGAAACTGTAGAAAAATTTAGGGAGTACTGCTGTCATAACGATATTAAATCTTCTAATCCATGAACTGGGGTGTTTTTCCATTTATTTAGGTCATCTTTAATTTCTTCAACGATGTTCGTGGGTTCCACTTCTTTGTAGTTTGGCACTTCTGTTGTTAAAAGTATCCCTGAGGGGGGAGAAGAGAAGATGGCGGAAGAGTAAGACGCGGAGATCACCTTCCTTCCCACAGATACAGTAGAAATACATCTACACGTGGAACTGCTCCTACAGAACACCCACTGAATGCTGGCAGAAAACGTCAGACCTACCAAAAGGCAAGAAACTCCCCCCGTACTTGGGTAGGGCAAAAGAAAAAAGAAATAACAGAGACAAAAGAATAGGGACGGCACCTGCACCAGTGGGAGGGAGCTGTGAAGGAGGAAAGATTTCCACGCACTAGGAAGCCCCTTCGCGGGCAGAGACTGCGGGTGGCAGAGGGGGGAAGCTTCGGAGCCACGGAGGAGAGCGCAGCCACAGGGGTGCAGAGGGCAAAGCGGAGAGATTCCCGCACGGAGGATCAGTGCCGACCAGCACTCAGCAGCCCGAGAGGCTTGTCGGCTCACCCGCCGGGGCGGGCGGGGCTGGGAGTTGAGGCTCGGGCTTCGGTCGGATCGCAGGGAGAGGACTGGGGTTGGCGGCGTGAACACAGCCTGAAGGGGTTAGCGCACCACAGCTGGCTGGGAGGGAGACCGGGAAAAAGTCTGCAGCTGCCAAAGAGGCAAGAGACTTTTTCTTGCCTCTTTGTTTCGCGGCGCGCAAGGAGAGGGAATTCAGAGCGCCGCCTAAACGAACTCCAGAGATTGGCGCGAGCCGCGGCTATCAGCGCGGACCCCAGAGACGGGCGTGAGACGCTGGGGCTGCTGCTGCCGCCTCCAAAAATCCTGTGTGCGAGCACAGGTCACTCTCCACACCGCCCCTCCCAGGAGCCTGTGCAGCCCACCACTGCCAGGGTCCCGTGATCCAGGGACAACTTCCCCGGGAGAACGCACGGCGCGCCTCAGGCTGGTGCCACGTCACGCCGGCCTCTGCCGCCGCAGGCTCGCCCCGCCTCCTCTGTACCCCTCCCTCCCCGCGGCCTGGGTGAGCCAGAGCCCCCGAAGCAGCTGCTCCTTTAACCCCGTCCTGTCTGGGCGGGGAACAGACGCCCTCAGGCGACCTACACGCAGAGGCGGGTCCAAATCCAAAGCTGATCCCCAGGAGCTGTGCGAACAGAGAAGAGAAGGGGAAATCTCTCCCAGCAGCCTCAGAAGCAGCGGATTAAAACTCCACAAACAACTTGATGTGCCTGCATCTGTTGAATACCTGAATAGACAACGAATCATCCCAAATTCAGGAGGTGGACTTAGGGAGCAGGATATATTAATTTTTCCCCTTTTCCTTTTTTTGTGAGTGTATATGTATATGCTTCTGGGTGAGATTTTGTCTGTATAGCTTTGCTTTATAATAGCTTTCTTTTACTTCACTATATTATAGCCTCTTTCTTTCTTTCTTTCTATTTTTTCTCCCTTTTACTCTGAGCCGTGTGGACGAAAGGCTCTTGGTGCTCCAGCCAGGCATCAGGGCTGTACCTCTGAGGTGGGAGAGCCAACTTCAGGACACTGGTCCACAAGAGACCTCCCAGCTCCACGTAATACCAAACGGCAAAAATCTCTCAGAGATCTCCATCTCAACATCAAGACCCAGCATCACTCAATGACCAGCAAGCTACAGTGCTGAACACCCTATGCCAAACAACTAGCAAGACAGGAACACAGCCCCATCCATTAGCAGAGAGGCTGCCTAAAATCATAATAAGGCCTCAGACACCCCAAAATACACCACCAGACGTGGACGTGCCCACCAGAAAGACAAGATCCAGCCTCATCCACCAGAACTCAGGCACTAGTCCCCCCCACCAGGAAGCCTACACAACCCACTGAACCAACCTTAGCCACTGGGGACAGATACCAAAAACAACGGGAACTACGAACCTGCAGCCTGTGAAAAGAAGACCCCAAACACAGTAAGATAAGCAAAATGAGACGACAGAAAAACACACAGCAGATGAAGGAGCAGGGTCAAAACACACCAGACTTAACAAATGAAGAGGAAATAGGTAGTCTACCTGAAAAAGAATTCAGAATAATGATAGTAAGGATGATCCAAAATCTGGGAAATAGTATAGACAAAATGCAAGAAACATTTAACAAGGACGTAGAAGAACTAAAGAGGAACCAAGCAATGATGAAAAACACAATAAATGAAATTAAAAATACTCTAGATGGGATCAATAGCAGAATAACTGAGGCAGAAGAAAGGATAAGTGACCTGGAAGATAAAATGGTGGAAATAACTACTGCAGAGCAGGATAAAGAAAAAAGAATGAAAAGAACTGAGGAAAGTCTCAGAGACCTCTGGGACAACATTAAACGCACCAACATTCGAATTATAGGGGTCCCAGAAGAAGAAGAGAAAAAGAAAGGGACTGAGAAAATATTTGAAGAGATTATAGTTGAAAACTTCCCTAATATGGGAAAGGAAATAGTTAACCAAGTCCTGGAAGCACAGAGAGTCCCATACAGGATAAACCCAAGGAGAAACACGCCAAGACACATATTAATCAAACTGTCAAAAATTAAATATAAGGAAAACATATTAAAAGCAGCAAGGGAAAAACAACAAATAACACACAAGGGAATCCCCATAAGGTTAACATCTGATCTTTCAGCAGAAACTCTGCAAGCCAGAAGGGAGTGGCAGGATATACTTAAAGTGATGAAGGAGAAAAACCTACAACCAAGATTACTCTACCCAGCAGGGATCTCATTCAGATGTGATGGAGAAATGAAAACCTTTACAGACAAGCAAAAGCTGAGAGAGTTCAGCACCACCAAACCAGCTTTACAACAAATGCTAAAGGAACTTCTCTAGGCAAGAAACACAAGAGAAGGAAAACACCTACAATAACAAACCCAAAACAGTTACGAAAATGGGACTAGGAACATACATATCGATAATTACCTTGAATGTAAATGGATTAAATGCTCCCACCAAAAGACACAGGCTGGCTGAATGGATACAAAAACAAGACCCATATATATGCTGTCTACAAGAGACCCACTTCAGACCTAGAGACACATACAGACTGAAAGTGAGGGGATGGAAAAAGATATTCCATGCAAATGGAAATCAAAAGAAAGCTGGAGTAGCAATTCTCATATCAGACAAAATAGACTTTAAAATAAAGACTATTACAAGAGACAAAGAAGGACACTATATAATGATCAAGGGATCGATCCAAGAGGAAGGTATAACAATTGTAAATATTTATGCACCCAACATAGGAGCACCTCAATACAGAAGGCAAATACTAACAGCCATAAAAGGGGAAATCGACAGCAACACAATCATAGTAGGGGACTTTAACACCCCACTTTCACCAATGGACAGATCATCCAAAATGAAAATAAATAAGGAAACACAAGCTTTAAATGATACATTAAACAAGATGGACTTAATTGATATTTATAGGACATTCCACCCAAAAACAACAGAATACACATTTTTCTCAAGTGCTCATGGAACATTCTCCAGGATAGATCATATCTTGGGTCACAAATCAAGCCTTGGTAAATTTAAGAAAATTGAAATCGTATCAAGTATCTTTTCCGACCACAACGCTATGAGACTAGATATCAATTACAGGAAAAGATCTGTAAATAATACAAACACATGGAGGCTACACAATACACTACTTAATAACGAAGTGATCACTGAAGAAATCAAAGGGGAAATCAAAAAATACCTAGAAACAAATGACAATGGAGATACGACGACCCAAAACCTATGGGACGCAGCAAAAGCAGTGCTAAGAGGGAAGTTTATAGCAATACAAGCCTACCTCAAGAAACAGGAAACATCTCGAATAAACAACCTAACCTTGCACCTAAAGCAATTAGAGAAAGAAGAACAAAAAAACCCCAAAGCCAGCAGAAGGAAAGAAATCATAAAGATTAGGTCAGAAATAAATGAAAAAGAAATGAAGGAAACAATAGCAAAAATCAATGAAACTAAAAGCTGGTTCTTTGAGAAGATAAACAAAATTGATAAACCATTAGCCAGACTCATCAAGAGAAAAAGGGAGAAGACTCAAATCAATAGAATTAGAAATGAAAAAGGAGAAGTAACCACTGACACTGCAGAGATACAAACGATCATGAGAGATTACTACAAGCAACTCTATGCCAATAAAATGGACAACCTGGAAGAAATGGACAGATTCTTAGAAATGCACAAACTGCCGAGACTGAACCAGGAAGAAATAGAAAATATGAACAGACCAATCACAAGCACTGAAATTGAAACTGTGATTAAAAACCTTCCAACAAACAAAAACCCAGGACCAGATGGCTTCACAGGCGAATTCTATCAAACATTTAGAGAAGAGCTAACACCTATCCTTCTCAAACTCTTCCAA
Organism: Balaenoptera ricei; assembly: GCF_028023285.1. NCBI lineage: Eukaryota > Metazoa > Chordata > Mammalia > Artiodactyla > Balaenopteridae > Balaenoptera > Balaenoptera ricei. The sequence continues at coordinate 37,210,078 of NC_082651.1, forward strand.
AATATTGCAGAGGGAGGAACACTCCCCAACTCATTCTACGAGGCCACCATCACCCTGATACCAAAACCAGACAAAGATGTCACAAAGAAAGAAAACTACAGGCCAATATCACTGATGAACATAGATGCAAAAATCCTCAACAAAATACTAGCAAACAGAATCCAACAGCACATTAAAAGGATCATACACCATGATCAAGTGGGGTTTATCCCAGGAATGCAAGGATTCTTCAACATACGCAAATCAATCAATGTGATACACCATATTAACAAACTGAAGGAGAAAAACCATATGATCATCTCAATAGATGCAGAGAAAGCTTTCGACAAAATTCAACACCCATTTATGATAAAAGCCCTGCAGAAAGTAGGCATAGAGGGAACCTTCCTCAACATAATAAAGGCCATATATGACAAACCCACAGCCAACATTGTCCTCAATGGTGAAAAACTGAAACCATTTCCACTAAGATCAGGAACAAGACAAGGTTGCCCACTCTCACCACTATTATTCAACATAGTTTTGGAAGTGTTAGCCACAGCAATCAGAGAAGACAAAGAAATAAAAGGAATCCAAATCAGAAAAGAAGAAGTAAAGCTGTCACTATTTGCAGATGACATGATACTATACATAGAGAATCCTAAAGATGCTACCAGAAAACTCCTAGAGCTAATCAATGAATTTGGTAAAGTAGCAGGATACAAAATTAATGCACAGAAATCTCTTGCATTTCTATACACTAATGACGAAAAATCTGAAAGTGAAATTAAGAAAACACTCCCGTTTACCATTGCAGCAAAAAGAATAAAATATCTAGGAATAAACCTACCTAAGGAGACAAAAGACCTGTATGCAGAAAATTATAAGACACTGATGAAAGAAATTAAAGATGATACAAATAGATGGAGAGATATACCATGTTCCTGGATTGGAAGAATCAACATTGTGAAAATGACTCTACTACCCAAAGAAATCTACAGATTCAATGCAATCCCTATCAAACTACCACTGGCATTTTTCACAGAACTAGAACCAAAAATTTCACAATTTCTATGGAGACACAAAAGACCCCGAATAGCCAAAGCAATCTTGAGAACGAAAAATGGAGCTGGAGGAATCGGGCTCCCTGACTTCAGACTATATTACAAAGCTACAGTAATCAAGACAGTTTGGTACTGGCACAAAAACAGAAATATAGATCAATGGAACAGGATAGAAAGCCCAGAGATAAACCCACACACATATGGTCACCTTATCTTTGATAAAGGAGGCAAGCATATACAGTGGAGAAAAGACAGCCTCTTCAATAAGTGGTGCTGGGAAAATTGGACAGGTACATGTAAAAGTATGAAATTAGAACACTCCCTGACACCATGCACAAAAATAAACTCAAAATGGATTAAAGACCTAAGTGTAAGGGCAGACACTATCAAACTCTTAGAGGAAAACATAGGCAGAACACTCTATGACATACATCACAGCAAGATTCTTTTTGACCCAGCTCCCAGAGAAATGGAAATAAGAACACAAATAAACAAATGGGACCTAATGAAACTTAAAAGCTTTTGCACAGCAAAGGAAACCATAAACAAGACCAAAAGACAACCCTCAGAATGGGAGAAAATATTTGCAAATGAAGCAACTGACAAAGGATTAATCTCCAAGATTTATAAGCAGCTCATGCAGCTCAATAACAAAAAAACAAACAACCCAATCCAAAAATGGGCAGAAGACCTAAATAGACATTTCTCCAAAGAAGATATACAGATGGCCTACAGACACATGAAAGAATGCTCAACATCATTAATCATTAGAGAAATGCAAATCAAAACTACAATGAGATATCATCTCACACCGGTCAGAATGGCCATCATCAAAAAATCTAGAAACAATAAATGCTGGAGAGGGTGTGGAGGAAAGGGAACACTCTTGCACTGTTGGTGGGAATGTAAATTGATACAGCCACTACGGAGAACAGTATGGAGGTTCCTTAAAAAACTACAAATAGAACTACCATACGACCCAGCAATCCCACTCCTGGGCATATACCCTGAGAAAACCATAGGTCAAAAAGAGTCATGTACCAAAATGTTCATTGCAGCTCTATTTACAATAGCCAGGACATGGAAGCAACCTAAATGTCCATCGACAGATGAATGGATAAAGAAGATGTGGCACATATATACAATGGAATATTACTCAGCCATAAAAAGAAATGAAATGGAGATATTTGTAATGAGGTGGATGGAGTTAGAGTCTGTCATACAGAGTGAAGTAAGTCAGAAAGAGAAAAACAAATACAGTATGCTAACACATATATACGGAATCTAAGGAAAAAAAAAAAAAAGGCCATGAAGAACCTAGTGGCAAGACGGGAATAAAGACACAGACCTACTAGAGAATGGACTTGAGGATATGGGGAGGGGGTGGGGTGAGATGTGACAGGGTAAGAGAGTGTCATGGACATATATACACTACCAAATGTAAAATAGATAACTAGTGGGAAGCAGCCGCATAGCACAGGGAGATCAGCTCGGTGCTTTGTGACCACCTAGAGGGGTGGGATGGGGAGGGTGGGAGGGAGGGAGATGCAAGAGGGAAGAGAAATGGGAACATATTGTATATGTATAACTGATTCACTTTGTTATAAAGCAGAAGCTAACACACCATTGTAAGGCAATTATACTTCAATAAAGATGTTTAAAAAAAAAAAAGTATCCCTGAGTATTTCATTCTTTTTGATAGCAGTGTAACTAGTATTGGTTTCTTAAGTTCATTTTGGGAATTTTCCTTGTGGTACAGGAATATTACTGGTTTTTGTATGTATTTTGGTTCCTGCAACTTTGCTGAACTTGCTTATAAGTTTGAGTAATTTGTGTTTGTGTGTTCCTTAGTGTTTTCTATATAAAATATTGTGTCATTTGCAAAGAGAGATAGTTTTCCTTCTTCTTTCTGATATCATGTCATTTATCTCTTTTTCTTGCCTAGTTGCCCTTGCTAGAACCTCCAGTACTGTGTTGAATAGAAGTGTTAAGAATGAGTATCCTTGTCTTGTTCCTGATTTTAAGGAGAAATCTTTCTGGTCATTAAGCATGATGTTAGCTGTGAGTTTTTTTTATAAATGCCGTTTATCAGGTTGAGGAACTTCTATTCCTGTTTTGTTGAGTGTTTTTATTATGGAAGGGTTTTGGGTTTTGCCATATGCTTTTTCTATGTATAATGAAATGATCCTATGTTTTCTTTATGAAGATGGTGTGTTACGTTGATTGATAATCATATATTGAACCAACTTTGCCTTCCTGGGATAAATTCCTCTTGGTTTTAATGTATAATCCCTCTTCTGTGTTGCTGGATTCAGTTTGCTAGTATTTTGTTGAGGATTTTCCTTCTATATTCATAAGGGGTATTGGTCTGTAGTTTTACTGTATCTTTGCCTTTTTTATCAGGGTAATAATCTCCTTATAGAAAGAATTGGGAAGTAATCCTTCTTCTCATTTTGTTTTGATGATGATGTTGTTTTTTGAGTTTGTGAATGGTTGTTGTTAATTCTACTTTAAATGTTTTTTAGAATTCACCAGTTTGGGCCTGGGCTTTTCTTTGGGGGGTGTTTTCTGATTACTGACTCAGCCTCTGTCCTTATTATAGGTTTGTTCAGATTTTCTATTTTTGCTTGAGTCAGTTTTGCTAGGTTGTTTTTCTAGGAATTTGTCTATTTCATCTGGGTTACCTAATTTGTTGACATGTGATTGTTCATAATATTCCCTTATGATCCTTTTTAATTTCTGTGTGATTGGTAGTAACATCCCCTGGTTCATTCTTAATGTAAATGATTTGAGTTTTCCCCTTTTTGCTTTTGGTGAATTCTAGCTAAAGATTTGTCCATTTTTGTTGACCTTTTCCAAGAACCAACTTTTGATTTCTTTGATTTTTCTCTTTTTTTGATTCTCTGATTCATTTATTTTCATTCTAATCTATATAATTTCCTTCATTTTGCCTGCTTTGGGTTTTATTTGGTCTTCTTTTTCTGGTTTCTTAAGGTTGAAGGTGAGGTTATAGTTTCGAAATCTTTCTTCTTTTAATATGGACATTTACAGATACAAATATCTGTAAGCTCTGCCTTCACTGCATCCCAAAGGTTTTGGGATGTTTTGCTTTCGTTTTCATTCATCTCAAAGTATTTTCTAATTGCCCTTGTGATTTCTTCTTTGAACATTGGTAGTTAAGAGTGTGTCATTTAATTTCTCTATATTTTTGAATTTCCCAAATTTCCTTATTGATTTCTAGTTTCATTCCATTGTGGTCAGAAAACATACTTTGTATAGTTTGTAAATATATTGTGACTTGTTTTATGGCCTAGCACATGGTCTCTCCTGGAGAACATTATTATGTTCCCTCAGAAGAATGTGTATTCTGCTTCTGTTGGTTGGAGTATTATGTATATGTCTTTAGGTCTAGTTGGATTATAGTGTTGTTCAAGCCTTCTATTTCCTTATTGGTCTGTCGAGTTTTTCTATCCATTTTGAAAGTGTACTATTGCAGTCTCCAGCTATTACTATTGAATTGTCTATGTCTCCCTTCATTTCTGTCAGTTTTTTTCCTTTGGTACCTGTCCTTGGTTTTCCAACACATGGCAGACATTCATTCATTTTTGGATGAAGTGTGTTAATTTGTCAACTACCTTTTAGTCTCCCTGTATTGTCCTAGCTTATCTTGGATCCATTTCATTAAGTCCATGTTCTTTTTAAATTTTCTCTAGAGTGAGAGTACAAATTCTTTATTGACTAAAATGGGTAAACCTTCTGGCAAAATAAATTCTTTCTCTTTCCCTTCTTTTTTTCCTTCCTTTCTTCCACTTGTTTCTTTATAAATTTATTTATTTTATTTATTTATTTTTGGCTGCATTGGGCCTTCATTGCTGCGCCCAGGCTTTCTCTAGTTGTGGTGAGCGAGGGCTACTCTTCATTGTGGTGCGGGAGCTTCTCATTGCCGTGGCTCCTCTTGTTGTGGCGCACGGGCTCTAGGCACACAGGCTTCAGTAGCTGTGGCGCGTGAGCTCAGTAGTTGTGGCTCGCAGGCTCTAGAGCACAGGCTCAGTAATTCTGGCACCCTGGCTTTCTTGCTCCGCGGCATATGGGACCTTCCCAGACCAGGGCTCGAACCCGTGTCCCCTGCATTGGTAGGCGGATTCTTAACCACTGCGCCACCAGAGAAGCCCCCTTTCTTCCACTTTAATGCTATAGAATATTTTCATAAATCCTTCTCTTTTGTTTTCAGATGACCTTTGTCTCAAAACAGTTCTGTGGAAGCCATTTATTTGATCACAACCATTTATTTGATCACATTTGATGACCTTATTACCTATTTACAAGATACTGCTTGAGTCCCCTTCCTAGGACATGAACTTGAAGGCTCATTGTGTATGGCTTGTATTTCTTTTGCCCCTCAGAGTTTGGGAAAGGCAGAAAGATAGTAATTGATTCTAGGACTCTGGACAGCTACAGTAGGTGACATTTTTCTCTGCCATTGTTTTGAAACTCATAAATTGATGGCCACCTTATCAAGTGTGGAGGTGAGGAAAGTATCTTGTTCTATAGGACATGCCCTTGGGGTTTTGCTATTACACTACTGTAAAGTCACCTGGCAGCTGCTTTCATAGCATTGTCGTGTGGGCAGTGATATGGCTGAGGCCTTATTTTTTTCTAGCAAATCTTAGTAATAAAACTAAGACATTTAGACTTAAAAGGTTATTTCCCATCCCTTTTTCTGACTTCTTCCTGGCCAGAGTAGGCATACAGTAAACCATTCTGGCAAGGACATAAGGAGCTATTTTTTCACAGGGAACGTGTCTCCAATTGGGACATTTATCTTTCTCCTGGGCCACTTATTACCTCAGTCCCTTTTCTGAGATACCAGTGGGATATTTTGAATTGTTGACTCACCTTTTACCCTTCTGCTGTATGGTCCTTTGTGTAGGAAGAGCTTTGTGGTGGCTCCTTATATTTATTCCCAGTTGTTTCTTTAGACATTATTTCTGGGATTTTGTGGTGTGAGTTGAGTCTGTTCCCTAGATTCTGAATATTTTTTTACTTTTTTAATAAATTTGTTTATTTATGTAGTTAGTTATTTTGGCTGCGTTTGGGGCTTTGTGCACGGGCTTTCTCTGGTTGTGGCGAGTGGGGGTTACTCTTCGTTGTGGTGCGCAGGCTTCTCATTGTGGTGGCTTCTCTTGTTGTGGAGCACGGACTCTAGGCATGTGGGCTTCAGTAGTTGTGGCACATGGGCTCAGTAGCTGTGGCACACGGGCTTAGTTGCTCCACGGCATGTGGGATCTTCCCTGACCAGGGCTCGAACCCATGTCCCCTGCCTTGGCAGGCGGATTCTCAACCGCTGTGCCACCAGAGAAGCCCTATTTTTTTACTTTTTGATGTTTTTTGTTTGTGTCTTTCAGTTATGAAAGAAAAGGTTCATTAAGGTCTCTGTGCTGTCATATTTTCTAAAATCCATTATCTGTTTTCTCAGTTTTGTTTTCGCTCTCTCTTTTATATTCCATTTCTTCCTTTTCTGTAGGCTCCTTCCTCTCAGCTAGAACCATGCTTATGTCTCTCCTTATCATAGACTGGGGAGTGGAGGGCTTGCCTGTGGTTGATGCTTCTACCACTTTACATCTCTCTCTTCTCTTTATTACTAAATACTTTGGTCAAAAAAGATATTTTATTACTTTTGAGTATAAAAGTAAAAAGGTAACTAAATATAAAGAGTTTAGATAATATATAAAATATAAAGACCTTGGAAATCACCCATAATTCTCACCATCCTGAAATAGTCGTGATTAACATTACAGATAAGCTTCCAGGTTTATATTTTATGATTCACATACCTACTGCCTATCTTGGATCTATTTTATTAGGTCTGCAATCTAATGAAGCTAAATATCAAATGAAGAATTCCACGAGAGCATAAAATGAGAGCTTTATTAATGTTTAATTAAATGTTTACCAGTGTTTCTTACACTTTTATAAAACAGGCCGATTTCATACCAGTCTTCAAAATCATGTTCATATATGGAGAGAAACAACAGTCCAAAAAAATGAAATCATACTATGTATATTGTTTTGAAGCTCTGCACTTAGTATATCATAGACATCTTTCTATGCAGTAAATAAAGATTTATGTAGTCATTGTTAATAGCTTTATGGGTTCCATTGTATAAATATAATATTTAGTTAGTTCCTAATGACAGATATTTAAGTTTTTTTGGAATTTTTCTTTATCATAATCTGCACTTCGATGGGTAGTCTTGTTACATCTTTCTGAATTTTTCAATTTCCTTGAGAAACATTTCTAAACATGGAATTTCTGGGTTACCAAGTAGGCACATTAAAAATGTTTAAGCCACACTACTAAATTGTCCTTCTGAAATGTTGATTCAATTATTTGTTCACCAGTAATGTGCAATAATATTTTGGTCAATACCTGCCAACAGCATCCTTGTTAATACTTGCCACATAGGCCAGAAATATGGTATCTATCCTGATCCACGTTTCTTTAATCACATGGAGTTTTTAGTTTCTTTTGTGTGTTGATCGACCGTATTTCTTCTTTTTGGAACTGCCTATCTTATCTTTAACCCAGGTTTCCTTAGATATGCTAATGCTTTTTTCCCCTGAACATGTGTACCCAGGACATGTACATTTGAGGGGTTAAGAGTGAATATAAGGGAATAAGTGCAACTGCCTGCTTGTTCTTCCCTTCTTCCTTTGATTACACCTACTCTTTCTTTGACTCATTCTTTCTGTGCCTCTCTCTGCTGTGTCTATGCAGGCTGTCCCCAGGCTCTATAGTTCATGCTTTTCTCTTATTACAGTGTCTTTGCACCCTGTCTGCTTCTGTGTTCTTTCTCTCTGCCTCTGTGCACCCGCATTCTGTGCACTTGTGCTCTCCTCCACCCCACCCCATGCTGTCTCTTGTCTCACTGTCTCTGCTGTGTAGCTCTCTTGTTCTTCTGCTTACTCCTTTTCTCCTCTCCTTCTCTCATGTTCTTGCTGTGTTTGTCTCTGTGCTCTTTCTCTCTCTCCTTCTTGTTTTTTCTTTCTTTCCCCCTCCCTTTCCCATCTTTTTCTCTCAATGTCTGGGTGTATACTGGGATCAAAGAAAAGGGATAGTTTACTACTGTCAGTACAAAAGAAGCCATATTTAACAGTTTTTGTTTACAGAGAAAAAGCTGAAGATGAATAATTTCTCTGTATTTTTGACCTCTCATTATTTCCAGTTGCCCACGTTTTCAGCAGTGGGGCAAATGAACAACACAAACTAACTACCAAACAAAGAGACCTCCATGAGAGAATAAAATGAGAGCTTTAGTAATATTTAATTAAATGTTTACCAGTGTTTCTTACATTTTTATAAAACAGGCTAATTTCGTATCACTCTTCACAATCACACATATATGGAGAGAAACAACAGTCCAAAGCAGTATCTTGGAACCCAAGGATACATTTCATTATATGCTAAGAGGTAAAAAGCAAGATATAATATTTACATGTATTTATATGACTGGATCAAAATTAGATATTAGCAGATTATTTTAAGATTATGGGATTATACTTTTTTTAAAAAAATTTTTTCATGTTTTTTTTTAAACAAGAAGCACATCTTTTCTACTATGAAACCATAAAAATTTCTTTGTGACATTAATTAAAAAGTGACCTCAGCCAGACTGATCAAACATAAAACGTTAGTTATGAGCTGGAAGAGAGAATTCTCAAGCTTTTCATTGTGTTCTAGTTTCTGCCTAAAGTACCTGTTTGAACCTCCAATCTAGTCATAACAAATCCTTCTAGAAGCAGAGCGAAAGCATAGAATTAGTACGCAGTTTCTATGCCAAGATAAAGTTAAAAAAATTTTTTTAACTTCAGCTGCCAAGAGTTGAGTTAAGTATACTCCTAGGTTCATGGCCTCTCTTTTTAAAATTTCATTCCCATACCCCATCCTCATTCCTGTCCTCCCGTCGGAACTGGCCTTGTTATGTAAATATCTTTTGGCTTACAAGAGTTCTTACAAAATATGTATTCTGTGTTGTCATGTATTTTCAATGTATATAAAAGGTATGTCATTACTTTTGTTATTTTCACTAAGCTTGTATTTTTAAGATTCATCACATTGCTATACATACGTCTAATTCAGGTTTCTGATCACTGCATAGTACTCCATGGAGTGCATCTACCAATCTACCTATGCACTTGCCCTGTAATGGACACCCAGGTCGCCGTCAATTCCCAACAAGGCAAAACACCAGCAGTGCACATCCTTGTCCATATTGCCTTATGGACCTTGTGAGACTACCTTTGTTGCACAGACCCAGAAGTGGAAATCTTGGATCATAAGCTATATGTATACTTAATTTTCTACATTAGTACCAAATTAATTTCCAGTCTATATTCCTACCTGCAATGCACGAAAATTCCTATACTTCCACCTTTCTGCCAATAATTTATAGTTTTTCCGGATTAGAAATACAAGTTTCTATACCATGGAAAGGTAGCGTTTTGGGGTCATTTCTAATTAAATGTTACTTGTCTTGAGAATCTACCCTATCTCCACTCTGTAATTTCCAAGGGAAGAAAGAGTCTTTCAGAGACTTCCAAAATTACTGCTGTGCTTTCAACCAGAGTGCATTCATATGTTCATCCAGACATAATTACAATACACAACGTGACAAAAGTACAAGAATGGGATATTTTCATTGTTTTTATCAGATTTTGACATATAACAGATAAAAGATATGGAAGATTTTAATAGCAATATTAAGAAGTTTGATTTAAAGTATCTATAGAAAACTTTATTCCCAAAACACAGCAGCCACAGTTGTTCCAAATGCCCACGGAATATTTACAAAAATTAACTGTACATTTAGGCAAAATGTTGATAAATCCGCAAAGTAGAACATTTCTAACTAAGCTTATATTCTCTAACCACAGTACAATAAGGTTGGAATTTAACAACTATAACTTTTTCCTTAAATAAACATTTTAAAACAGTCTAAGCTTTTGGGCTACAGGAGAACTAAAAATTGAGATTATAGAATTTTTTTCATTAATGACAGTAAAAGCACATATCCAAAACTTACGGGATGTGACTAAATCTATATTGAGAGGAAAATGTATAGCCTTCAATGATATTTTAGTTCAACAAACTCAACTAGGAAACAATTGAAATAAGCATTCTATAAATCAGTCCCCAGAATTGATCGATATAACCAAGATCTGGTTCTTTCAAAAAAAAAATAGACCAAATCTCTGGTTATTCTGACCATGAGAAAAGGATCAACACTAATAGTATGGAAGGGTATAACCACAGTCAAAGAAGTGTTTTTTTTAAAAAGATTACTGTATGCAACTTTAAGCTGATATATATATATTTTTTTCCTTTTTTTTTTTTTTAATATGAATGGCTGGATTTTATTTATTTATTTATTTTATTTTTTTGGCTGTGTTGGGTCTTCGTTTCTACGCGAGGGCTTTCTCTAGTTGTGGCAAGCGGGGGCCACTCTTCATCGCGGTGCGCGGGGTTTTCACTGTCGCGGCCTCTCTTGTTGCGGGGCACAGGCTCCAGACGCGCAGGCTCAGTAGTTGTGGCTCACGGGCCTAGTTGCTCCGCGGCATGTGGGATCCTCCCAGACCAGGGCTCGAACCCGTGTCCCCTGCATTGGCAGGCAGATTCTCAACCACTGCGCCACCAGGGAAGCCCTAGGCTGATATATTTTAAAACCGAAGTTAGATGGGTGATTTTCTAAGAAAATATAAATTAACAGAGTTGACCAAGAAGTTTTAAATCCTAAGTAGATCATTAATAATAGAAATTTAAAAGACTGTCAGTAATCTGTAGACCTCCCCACCTCTAACTATGTGCCCTCCGGGAATTTTGTACAAATATATGTGCCCACCAAAAGTATGAGAGGATGTGTTTCTTCATTCCTTTGCCAACTATGGGTAGTATCAGTCTTTTTAATATTTGCTAATCTAATGTGTGAAAAAACTCATTGCTTTAAATTGCATTTTTTAAATATTAGGTTTCAGAGATTGCTCTTTACATTTCTTGTTTTGAGAATTAGCTGCTTAGATCCTTTGCCCATTTTTCTCTGAAGAATTTTTCTTATTAATTCTTGAGCATTATTGATATTGTATTAATAGTGTAATAGCATTGTTGTGTACTCAACTTCTTTATTTCTTTTTTCCATGCTAAGAAAGATGTCCCCAACCACAAGATTATAAAAAAGTATTCTCCTTTTTTTTTTAATACTTATTTAGGGTGGAGGGCAATGCATTTAAACACTTAATCCACATGGAATTTATTTTGTGTGTCTAGATATAATTTTATTGCCAAATGTTTAGCTAATTGTCAGCAGAGATTTTTAAATAAGAAAGTGATATTCATCAATTAATTTATGAGAAGAAACTAAGCTGGACTCTCATCACTTGGACTTGGTAATTAATAGCCGTGGTTCTTTTGAAATTTCTACCCAAAGCAACTAAAATACTATGCAAACACCTTATCAAAATGGAGAGATTGGAAGAGGAAACTAATTCTGACTGAAATATGAAGGAGTTTTATTGATTAAAGTTGAAGTTAGATCAAAACATCCAAGTGAAACTATCTAAAAACATAGCTACGTATGACCTCATGAGTATGTCATGAGTGGAATAAAGATTTTAGAGCCATCCATGTAAAAAAGGTGATCATAATCCTCACAAATACTAAAGCTAAGAGGAAAGATTTCAGAGAATGCAGAGAAGCAAAGAGAGTGAGAGGGTCACTTCCAGACCATAATTTTTCAAACCTGATAGAAAATCCTTTGGGACTTAAGTCATCTAGCTCTACCACCCTCTACAAGATTTTAATGATCATTTGCTAACCTTCCAGTTTTTCCTGTATATTAATTGAGGACTTTAGCTCTTGATTTTCTTTCTTTTCTACCCCAAACCCAGCCACTATCTGGGAACCTTACCATCCTGTTAGTTTCTTGACCTCGGTTCTAATGACAAGTACTTCCATTACATTTTAACTCTACAGTCTCATGGCCATACTTGGAATTTTGGCATTATTCAGATTCGTTATGTCTCTGCAATCTTTACTCATTCATGTATGAAAAGGAATTTTCTGAGGACCATTCTGCAGGCGCAATGCATTTTTGATTTGAGGGGGAGGATATATTAGAGTTATCATCTACCATACTTGCAGAAGTAATTGACCAGTTCTGATTTTCTGATGGTGACTACTAGACAGTTATCACCTTAGTTCCTGCTTTTAGAAGTTCTAATCTTGCCTTTCAGAATTAAATCTACGTCAAAATGTTATTTTGGGGGCAGACGAGCTAGTACGTTTTCGTACTGAAACGCCAGTTGCCAGTTTGAACGGTGCATATCTAAAAACTTTTCACAAGAAAAGACTGTCTTTTGGTGCCATCGACTGTATTTCTAATTTTGACTCTGTCTTATCAATGTGTATCTCTGGTCCTAAACTTTAGTGGTTATAAATAAATGAGCATAAACCCATTTTTCTGAAAGAAAAGCATCTTTCAGCAGGCACCTTGCCGGCAGAAGGTCAGCAATAACAATCTTCATACATGAAGAATAGCTGTATAAGGTGATGTAAGAAAATACAGCCTTTTTCCTATATTAGAGATGTTTTCCTAAGTTCAGTTTCCACCTAAAAAGTCATTATTTAATTGAAAAGCTTTTCTTTTTCCCCCCCCTGGGTCTCTATGATGGTTTGTCTGATCAATGAACACGGGAATGAATTTCACCTAGATTTTAATTAAACTAAAAAGTACTACAAAAAGCCTGAAACATCTCTGAGATGGTGGCAGTTACTTTTTCCCCAGTTGTAATAAGGCATTAACAGGTGAGTTTACTCTCACAATAATAGAAATTATAACAGAAGAAGCCAGCCAGTGTGTATCTCCTTTCAAGACTCTCTGCAACAGAAAGCTTAAATCATGGTAGCTGATAATGTGAGTTGACTTGTAGTCACTTCAATCTTTATGCGTAAGCCCAGTTGCAGAGAACAGAGTGGGTTGATTCACATCCAGGCGCTAAGGGATGATGAGATCATTAGAGGAAATGCCTGAGACTCTCCCACGGACTAAGGAAAGTGGATTGTTGTGGTTTACCGACGGCATCTGTAAATGAATTCAGCAACAGTTCTATGTTCTATCCCATGGTGGGTCCTCAGCACAAATTGTCACACACAGTGCAGACCTGTGAATTGTGGTTATTGATTGAATCTGTGGAAGTCAAATTAGCGTGACGGCACGGTTCTGACGGTTTGCACTTAGTGCTAGCCGTAGTGTGTGTAGCACTGCACCAAACGTACAATACCCAGCGCCCACATTTTTGTTGGGACTGTCCACTGTTAAATGGAAATGACGCTGTTGGTCACCTTCCATTGTTCTTGTACCCCTGATTCAGTAACAGAAGATGTAAGAACAGAGAGCCCGAGAAGCTTTTTTCTCCAAATAAGGCTTCATAATCGACATGTATTTTAGTTTGCGTACATGAATAAACACATTGTTATAGCTTTCTTGAGATCCTTAACATACCATAAAAGTCACCTATTTAAAGCGTACAGTTAAGTGTGTTTCAGTGTATTCACCGAGCTGTGCAACCATCACCCCAGTTTAATTTTAAGACATTTTCAACACCTACCATAAACACCCTATGTACATTAGCAGTCACTCATTTCTCCCAATCTCCCACCCCTGCCCCAGCCCCTGCCCCGGCTGTGGTTACTAATCTGCTTTCTGTCTCTATAGATTTCATTATTCTGGACATTTCATGTAAATGGAATCATACAACATGTGATCTTTTGTGACTGGCTTCTTTCACTTAATATTTTCAGAGTTCATCTACACTGTAGCATGTATTCATTCCTTTTTATGGCCAAATCATATTCCACTGTATGAATGCACATATTTCACTTATCTATTCATCAGTTACTGGACATTTGCATTTCTTCCACTGCTTGGCTACTATTAACAAAGCTGCTGTGAACATCCATGTACAAGTTTTTGTGTGGACGTATTTTACATTTCTTTTGGGCATATGCCGATGAATGGATATACTCTGGATAATACAGTTAACTCTATATTTAACCATTTGGGGAACTACCAGACTGTTATGCAAAGTATTGTTACCATTTTGCATTCCTAGCAGCAATGTATGAAGGTTCCCATTTCTCCACATCCTTGAAAACACTTGTTGGCGTCTGTCCTTTTGATTTTCACCATCCTAGAGGGCTAACTAGATACATTTTGTTGAGAAAGAATTTATTTTTAGACTATTTTCTATTTTTAAATGTTTACCGTTTTATAGGCAGGAATGAACTTAATCAGAAAGATTGAAACTAGAAGCAGAAACACACACACCAAGGCTCCTCCCTCATTTAATCAGATGTAAACGTGTGTGCTTTACACCCAGCGGTGCATACCATGTCCTCTGGAAGTGCCAGAGGTTCTCAGACTCGTTCTCGGAAGGGACCGTCAACACTTCCGCTGCCTCTGCTCCACAGGGTGCTCCAGCCTCTGCTTCAACAGCTCCACCACTCACTTGCCGCTCATTGGCAACTTGTTCCATTTGTCTAAGGCTCCAGCTGGCAAAGGTTTTAAAACTTAAAAAGATCCAAAATCTGCCTGTACTAGATTTCCTGGCTCTGCTTCCAGTTCTGCTCTCTGAAGGCACAAAAGAGACCTAATCTTCTACCTCTCAGGTCCCCACTTCCTTCCCTGAAGTATTTTCCCTCAGGTTTTCACTCTTTGAACCGTTTCTCACAGGTCATCCTTTCTACTCCCCTTTCCTAAGTTGACAGCTTCTGGGTCTATTTGTTGACATCCTGTTTTTAAGCATGTCCCTTTGAACTAAGCATGTTGTGCTTCAGATGGTGACAGAGGATTTATCATCTTCCTTTCTGTAAGCTAGAACATTTCTATGGCCTAACATATGTTTTACTCCTATTGAACTCACCAAAGCCATTAAACCTTTATTGCCACACTCTTCCTTGTAAGTTTTTGTTTTGTTTATTCTCATTTCTTAAACTGACAATACATGGTACAAAATTAAAAATATAGAAAGGAGTATTTGATACAGTGTCTTCCCTCTCCCGTTTCCCAGGCACCCATCTTTCCTTTCCAGAGCTACTCAGTGTGACTTGTTCTGGCATATCTTTACAGAGATTTTTAAAACACTTTATAGAAGTTTAATTTACATACCATAAAATACATCCATTTTAAGTATACAATTCAATTATTTTTAGTAAATTTACAGAGCTGTGCAATCATCACCACAATCCAGTTTTAGAACACTTCTGTTACCCAGAAAAGTCCCTTATACCTGTTTGCAATCAATCCACATTCCCAGCCCCAGACAACCTCCAATCTGCCTTTTTCCTTTTCTGCACATTTCATGTAAATAGAATTATATAATATCTAGTCTTTGCATCTAGCTTCTTAGCATGATGTTTTCAAGATTCATCCTTGTTATAGTGTGTACCAGTACTCCTTTTTATTGCTGGTTAGTATTCCATTGTATGGCTCTACCACATTTTGTTTATCCAGTTGCCAGTTGTTGGACATTTGGATTGTTTCATTTTTTTTTTTTTTCCGGATAACGTGAATCATGCTGCTATGAACATTTTTGTAAAAGTTTTTCTGTGGACATAGGTTTTCATTTCTTTTGCATATATACGCAGGACTGGAATTGCTGGGTCATATGGTAAGTTTATGTTTAGCTTTTAAGAAAATGCCAAAGTGCAAGCCCCACAAACAGCAAGAAAGTTGAAGAATGAGGTCAGCATTCAAAAATGGGGTCAAATCTACAGCTGGGAAGTGGTGTACAGACAGGTCGAATTTAGATCCTGAGCCTTTAATAACCACTACCTTCGCTCAGTGCTCTCTGTTTTTAGACTCTATATGAGAACACCTAGGGCTTCCCTGGTGGCGCCGTGGTTAAGAATCCGCCTGCCAAGGCAGGGGACACGGGTTCGAGGCCTGGTCAGGGAAGATCCCAGATGCAGTGGAGCGACTAAGCGCATGTGCCACAGCTACTGAGCCTGCATTCTAGAGCCCGGGAGCCACAACTACTGAAGCCCATGCGCCTAGAGCCCATACTCCGCAACAAGAGAAGCCACCGCAATGAGAAACCCGCACACCGCAACCAAGAGTAGCCCCCGCTAGCCGCAACTAGAGAAAGCCCGTGCACAGCAATGAGAGACCCAGTGCAGCCAAAAAAATTAATACATAAAATAAATAAGTTCAAAAAATAAATAAACAAATTAAAAAAAAAAAAACAGAACACCTAATGCAGGTGGGAAGGTGGGAGGGACACTGTAAAGGTCATCTATGCTACATGTACAAGAACCCCGAGAGCACACCAATAGGTACCACATTTTTCACTGCTGTAGCCGATCATTCCCCCTGTACTACCACACTGTAGCATTCCCTTCCCTGATCTACTGCTACAGTCTCTTTGGAAGGTGTTTCAGAACTCTTGTTATGAGAGTGCCAGTTGAACTGTCCTCACTTCCTTCATTTATACCAGGATTGAAGACCTTGTGGTCCGAGATCCTGTCCAGAGAGCAAGCAGGCTAAGACTCTGTCTTTGTTGATGTATTTCATCAGAAAGGGCTCTACCCCCTCTCCTAGTTCATGGTGTGACGTGTTCTTAGCCTCTCAGGAAAGTGGGGAGAATTGGAAAGACTCTACATGAGAATGCTAGGCTTTGTAAAACACTTTAGTTTTTTAAAAATAAGACTCATTTTGTATCGGACTTATAACAATTTCCTATGAAATACAAAGAAAGCCAAGAATCAGTGACATGAAATGATCACCAGTAAGAACTACAACAGTCACCGCTTATCTCGTAGCACAGGGCATTGTCCATGATCCTTAAGAAGAGTTACTAGAAATGCCTCGCCCATTCTGCCCCTAAACACCAACACAGCAATCATGTACCTTGAACGGTACATGATTGCTGTGTTGGAGTTTAGCGGGAGCATCTCACTTACCAGGGACTGGACTTTTACCTTGATTCCTTTGTAGTGACGGAGACATCCCTGGTGATGAAAAATTCCCTGGGATTGCAACCTCCAAGCCAGACATTTTGTGTGACACAAACTCAAGAACTCCCCAAGTCCTGCAGTAGCAGAAACAGTCACATATTTGAGAGTAACCCAGCATCTGAACTTGGGGACATTTCAGTGACAGTTCCAGTCCAGAGTGCCAGGCGTCTCCTGGCCCTGCCTCCAGCTCCAAGCCAGGGACAAATAGAGAGTAAGAACGTGGATGATATTAAAACCAAGGTTTCAAAGATTCTGGATGCCTAACACATCCCAAAAGAAAACCAAGATACTCCACTACTCCCTTTAGGAATCCCTGATATTCACCAGCCGCTGGCCTGCACCGATCCCCTCAGCCAAGAGGAGCAGCCTGGTTCTGAAAATGCTGATCTGGGAAAGAACAGCCTGAGTCGTGAGGACCTAGGGACACTCGAAAATGGGATCGAATCCAGCAGTGGTTTTGCAGACATTACTACACTGGCGGAGGATATTCACCTTCCCCAGCTCTTTAGTTCTTTGAAAGATCTTGATCAATCCCAAGGTCCCAACGGGATCAAAGCCAAAGATGCCAGAGCCTTTAAGGTGAATCAGGTGCAGGAAAAGCCAAGTGTCATAAAGGTTCCCTCTGATCAACCCAGGAAGAACAAACAGAAAGCCTCTGAGCCTATCAGCGGCGCTCCCAAGGCCAAAATCCAGCCAAAGAATCCAGAGTGCCTGTTAGGGGGAGAAGTGGTTACCTGCCACGCTGCAGTCAGTGACAGGGCTCCTGTGAACACGGCCAAGCACTCTCAAGGCAAACCTCAGAAAGCTGCATCCAGAAAGATCAGCAAAACTAAGAGCCACGGGCAGGAAAAGACCAAAAGGACCAGAGGGAGAAACAAGGCTGAAGAGAACAAGCAGTCAGGGAACAAAGTCAAGGCAGAAGAGAAGCCAGCAATCCCCCACACGAAGCGAAAGGAACACCAAACTGAGCTTCTCCAACAGAGCTTTCAAAAGCCTCGAACCTCCCTAGGCGTGCGCATGCTGGAGTCTGTGAAGGTTCTTCATGCGCTGGGGAAGAAGGATGATAAGAAAACTGGGCTCTCTTCCTGTCGGGTCTTGGGAAAGTCAAGCAACCCCAAAGACCCCCAGCCATCCAGCCATGGCGGCATACCCCACATGAGGGTAAGAGTGCTGAGAAAACTCAAGTCGAAGCCCAGAAACCAGTCAGCAGTGCTGAAACAGAGTGTCTATCCTCATCCCAGTATGAGCGGCCTCCTCCTGGGAAGGTCAAGTTGATACCTCTGCCTTTTTCTGCCTGGGACAAGCCTCAAGCTCGACCCGCTCCTCGGAGGCCACAGTCTCTGGCCTCACATCGGCCTGCTGGGGCTTACCGTGCCCAGCCTGGTTCTACTGACTCAGCGCAACCTGCTGCAGTCAATTCATCCCAGCCAGCTCCTGCCTCTCTGCCAGGCCCCGCCAAACCAGCTCAGCCAACTGTGACCAACCCAACCCAACCGGCTTGGACCAACCATACCCAGCCTCGTGTCCCCTCAGTCTGCTGCTCTTAGGCCTGCACCCTACAAAACTTCATCTGGCGCTTCTCTCCAGCGGGAGCCTGTTCCCCCTGCTGTGACTAAGCGCCAGGCCCCATCCAAGCTCCAAACCCAACTTCTATGCCAAGACTTCAGCAAGCAACGAGTTCCATGGAGGGAACCCAATGTGCCTGAGCCAGTCATGTCAAAGCCCATCGAACAAGAGCAGAGGCCAGAGCGAGAGGCCATGAAGAGGCGGGCTCAACAACGTGAGAATGCTGCCAGATACACCTCTTCGGGGAAGCTGCAATTTTTCACCGAGAGGGAAAACGAAATGGAAATTGCCGACTACTACGGATACGTCAAGTGAGAGCTGCTAGGATTCTTGGTGCCACCTTGGCTACCAGCTGTTCTTCCATACACAGGTAAGACAGGTATAGAACTGAATAAGTAAATGGAATACAATTAATAGACGAGTAACAAACCTTTCGAATTTTCAGATGCTGCTAACTGGGGCGTGAGAAAGGAAGGACTGAAAGTTGGATGGGAGAATGAAGGAAAGGGGGAAAAACTGAGCAAAGAGGAAGGAACTTGGCCCAGGGCTAGGAAGGCCAAAAGAGACGTATGGATTTAGGAAAGGAAGCAGGAGTGAGGATGAAATGGCAGAAGTAAAAAGCAGGGTCAGAGGTCTGGGTTGAAAGAACACAATTGGAGTAGAGTTGAAGGTGACAGAAGAGGAGTCTAGGTTTACTAGGAGAAATAGAAAAAGTCTCTCGGGGACGCTGGCCTTAAGTCTCACAACCACCAGATAGGTATTTCAGAAAACAAGAGGTTCAGGACACATCTCTGAAAGGTCTGAGTCGCCTTATTCAGGTGTGACTGTAGTGGGGGAATAGGGAAATCTACCAGAGAAGTGGCTAGGGCTCAGAGTTATCCTAGGGGCAGCTGACGACAGGGGCAGAGCCAAGGAAACTGCTGCATCAGGAGGCCCACGAATAGGGCCTGGTATGTAAATCACGATGTACTCAACACCTAAGCACGAGGGGAGCGAATGCGCTCTTCAGTTAACCTTGGCAAAGACAGGCAAGGCCGGTATTCCTGTGCCACTTCACTTACAGAGGTGCAGCAAAGGGCTGAGGTCACATCCCATGTGGAGGTACAAGGACTCAATTTGAGGCCCAAATGCCTCTGAAGTCCTCTGTATTTGCAGATGCCCGTAGGCGGCCAACCTGGCTTTCAGAGCACAGCATCCTGAGGTTACTGGTGGACGAGATCAAACTTCTGCACGCGCCTAAATATTAACTTGAGGGGCTTCCTCCATTGAGCAGGGCACGTGCCGCCTTTTGTAAACATCACCATCTACTGAAACGCATGAGAAAAAATCCGACGGAAGCGTCCACTCTCACGGGTGAGAGTGGTGGGGGCACGCGCACTGGGCAGCAGCTCCAACAGCCACAGGACGCAGGCGCCCAGGGGTTCAGAGGCTCCCTGGGAGGCCTCGTGGGGCAGCTCGAGGGAGTGACGATGGGAGAGAGCGGCAGGGCTGGGCGTGAAAAGGAATGCAGTGGGGAGAAGGGAGAGATGGAGACAGTGGATAGTGACTATGGGAAAATGGGCAATTTTCATTTTCAAAATTATTTTTTTGAGATGTCATTCACATGCCATAAAATTCACCTTCTGAAACTGCAAATTCAGTGTCATTTAGTACATCCACAAGCCTATGCAACCATCACCGGCATCTAACCCATCACGTTTTCATCACCCCAAAAAGAAGCCCCCTTAAGCATGAGCAGGCACTCTTCATCCCCTCTTCCTTCAGCCCTGGCAACCATTAATTTGCTTTCTGTTGCTATGGTTTTGCCTTTTCTGGACATTTCATGAAATAATACAAATGAATGTGACCGCTGTCTCTGGCTTCTTTCACTTAGCATAATGTTTTCAAGTTCGTCCATGTTGTAGCATGTGTTAGTACTTCATTCCTTTTTATGGCTGTATAATATTTCACATATCCACCACATTTAAAAAATCCATTCATCCACTGATGGGCATTTGGGTTTTTTTCACTAATAATGTCCATTTTTTGAGAGTTTATTCTGTGCCAGGCAGCACCAGGCTGAGTTACTGACCTTACTTCACAGATTAAGAGGCTTGGAGAGTGTGAAGAGTTTGCCCTAGATTAAGAGCTAGCAATTGGGGGAACTGGGGTTTGAACTCAGGCAAACTTCAGAGGTAATAGATTCACATGACAGAACACTAGAAAAGGTACACAAGGGTATTCAATGAAAAGTGACCCTTTTCCCCACATTCCCCAGCCACACATTTCCCTCCTCAGAGACATCTGCTTTGGCCGTGCTGTGGATCCTTCCAGAGAAATATTTATACCCCAACATTTATGTATCACAACTTATTGACTAATCTGTCCCACTGATTTGAAATGTCACTTTTATGGTATAACAGATTCTTATACGTATATATATATATATATATATTTTTTTTTTAATGTATTTATTTATTTATTTTTGGCTGCTTTGGGTCTTTGTTGCTGTGCGCAGGCTTTCTCTAGTTGCGGCAAGCGGGCTTCTCATTGCGGTGGCTCCTCGTGTTGCCGAGCACGGGCTCTAGGCGCGTGGGCTTCAGTAGTTGTGGCACACAGGCTCAGTAGTTGTGTCTCACGGGCTTAGCTTCTCCATGGCATGTGGGATCTTCCTGGGCCAGGGATCGAACCCATATCCCCTGCATTGGCAGGAGGATTTTTAACCACTGCACCACCAGGAAAGCCCCTTATACGTATTTATATTTCTCTTTTCAGAGCTGTCCTGACTCTTTCTTGCCTATCTGTTATGTTTGCCATTTCTCTAAAATTCTTTTTATCTTCTTTTTGATTTAAAAAATTTTTTTCCTCTTCTTGTTTGTTTCTCTTAAGGCATTATCCATTATGTTCATTCACTCGTATTATTTTATTTAATTTATTTAATTAATTAACTTATTTATTTTTGGAGGTGTCGGGTATTAGTTGCAGCACGTGGGCTCTTTGTTGCAGTGCGTGGGCTCTTCCTTGCGGCTCGTGGGCTCTCCAGTTGTGGCGCGTGGGCTCCAGAGTACGTGGGCTCAGTAGTTGCGGCGTGCGGGCTTAGTTGCCCTGCAGCATGTGGGATCTCAGTTCCCCAACCAGGGACCGAACCTGCATCCCCTGCACTGCAAGGTGGATTCTTAACCACTGGACAACCAGGGAAGTCCCCACTCTTGTATTATTTTAAATTTAGTCCTCATTTCTGAAACTTTTTTCTTTTATTTTGAATTCTGTCTTGAGTTCTATCATCTTACCTAATTCTGGTTTATGCTGTTCTTTCATCTTTTTTTTATTATGGTAAAATATACATAAAACAAAATTTATTATTTCAACCATTTTCAAGTATACAATTCAGTGACATTAAATACATTCACAATGCTGTGCAACCATCACCACTGTGCAAATTCAAAATAATTATGTCAAAAGAT
The DNA here is from genome assembly GCF_028023285.1 of Balaenoptera ricei. Taxonomy (NCBI): domain Eukaryota; kingdom Metazoa; phylum Chordata; class Mammalia; order Artiodactyla; family Balaenopteridae; genus Balaenoptera; species Balaenoptera ricei. The sequence continues at coordinate 37,232,196 of NC_082651.1, forward strand.
TGAGCAGGACATCAGAAAGATGGAGGCAGCAGCATAGCTTCTGAATCTCTCCAAACCCTTTCATGGAAGAAGATCAACTAAAACCAAACACCCATAGGTGGCATTTATCAGCATTTACCATTTCCAGAACTTTTCCACCATCCCAAACAGAGACTCTATAGCCACTAAACAATAACTTCCCATTCCCTCCTCGATCCATGTTCTTTCATCTTTCGCATTGTTTTTCCTAACATCTTTTAGCCCACTTTGAAATAATAGGTTACAGTTTTGATCTGTTTTGTGGACCTGTCTTTTCCAACTTGATTTTATTGTCTGAAGACATGCTATTCTGCTCCTTATTCTCTTTTTTCTTACACTACCTCTGTACGGGATTTGATCCCAATCCTTTTCTGTTACTGATTTTTGGATGAAAAAAGTTTTACAGCACTTTGAAAAGGTGGTGCGAGGCCATGTGGAAACATGCTCTTCATGGCTGTTTCATCAATGCTTCACTTATACTGCTTTGGAATAACTGTTTTCCAGGAGGCATAAACCAGTGGGCTTTACCATTGGACAGAGTGCAGAGAAAGGACCCCACGAAAGCTGATCACCTTAGCAGAAATGACTTAGTTATGATTTCACCCAAGATTGGTCACAAACCAGCCTGGGAAACTCAAGGCACCAGAGACAAGGCATAATGCCATCTTTCCTTCTCTCTGCCTCAGCTCTCAAGGATTGGTCACCTCCATGTTATTAGTAACTATTATTTGGTTTCTGTTCATAATTACTATCAGGAGACACAGCACTTAGGGGCCTAATTACACTGCCCAGCTACGCACCATTCTTCTTCATCTTGGCTTCCTGTCCACCAGCAGGAACCTGATTTAGTTTTGTTCTCCCTTCACCACAGCCCAGTAATTTTTGTGCATGACTCTCAGTCTCACCAGAATCTGTATCTCTCACTCTGCCCCAACATTCCACCCCATCACTCGCTCCCTGAAGTGTACTCTAGAAATTTCGGTCAACTGGATATTTTACCACTGTTCACCATCTCTTATGAAACCAGAAGACGAGCAGCTTTCTTATGGAATGACGGAGAACTTGTAAAGATAAAACACCAGTCTGCAGGAGAAAGGGAAGAAGAGAATGATGGAAATCGTTTCTGCAAAACTAGTTTTACATTACGTTTTGTTTGTTCCTGGTAAAGAAACTGAAATCTTCTAAACATTAAAAAAAAAATCTAAACCACTAAAGTCAATAATACAGGAATATAACTTTTGAAAAAAAGTTCTTTGGCTGCGCAGCATGTGGGATCTTAGCTCCCCAACCAGGGGTTGAACCCACGCCTGCTGCATTGGAAGCGCAGAGTCTTCACCACTGGACCACCAGGGAAGTCCCAGGAATATCACTTTTAAAGGAGAAGTTATAAACCCCTTGGTTCTATGAACTGGAGATTTTTAGTAAGAAGTCATGTATTTTAAATGACTTGGAGCTTTAAAGGAAGGAAGGAAGGAAGGGAGGAAGGAAAGAAGGAAGGAAGAAAAAGGGACTTCCTTGGTGGGGCAGTGGATATAATATCAAAAGTAAATTAATTAATTAAATAAATTTAAAAAAGAAAAAAAAATGCTGAAATCCACTGACTAATTATTCAGGCTATTATATCTTGCTATTTCCAGATACATCCCTTTATAAACTTTTGGTAAAAGGTTATCGTATGTCAGAACAAATGAATTACAGACTTTTCTATTTTTCCAAAATTTGAGAAATTCCCTTACATTTCTCCCTTCAAATTTTATAACAAGGGAAAAGTAGTGACAACCCTTATACTTACATTCAATTGCATCATCTGGCCACATGCCTTCTACATCAATCAAATATCTACAAAACAACAAAATTCGAGTCATTTGTAAATAAAAAGGAAAGAAAATCAAGTTTTTGCAAAAAAAGGTCCAATTGTGCTTTACAAATACAGATAGAAAAATCCTAAGAAAATATCAGCATATCTAATCAATAATTATTAAAGCATGATATATACCATGACTACAAAAAGGCTTTATTCCGGAGTTTCCCTGGTGGCGCAGTGTTGAGAATCTGCCTGCCAATGCACGGGACACGGATTCGAGCTCTGGTCTGGGAAGATCGCACATGCCCCGGAGCGACTGGGTCCGTGAGCCACAACTACTGAGCCTGCGCGTCTGGAGCCCGTGCTCTGCAACAAGAGAGGCCGCGATAGTGAGAGGCCCGCCCACCGCGATGAACAGTGGCCCCCGCTTGCCGCAACTAGGGAAAGCGCTCGCATAGAAACAAAGACTCAACACAGCCAAAAAAACAAACAAACAAACAAAAAAAAAACAGGCTTTATTCCAAGGACCAAGGATGCAAGGATAACGCAACTTTAGAAAATCTATTAATATAGTTATTTACATTAATACAACAATTTAATCAATAAATGAAAGAGAATAAAATACAGGACCAAACTGGCAGATGTTAAAAAGTTATCTGATAACATACAACGGTCAGTTTCGGTCAAAATGCTTTGTACACTAAAAACAGGAGACTTAATATGACAAGAGTATTCATCAAGAACCAACAAATAACAAAAGACAAATTAGGACAAATATTAACATCATATCTAAAAAACCCTATCTAACCAACCATAGGAGCCAGAAACTTAGGAATCACCATCACTGACAGCTATTTCTCCCTCACCCTCATCCTCAACCCACCACCAGTGCTGACAATGATACTGCCTACATACCTCTAGAATCTGTCCACATCTTTCCACCAAAATGACCACCATACCCTGGTCCAAGCCACCATTATGCCCAATTTCTACACAAGTCTCCTAACTTGCTTCCTCGCTTCCACTCTTTCTCCCTGCAGTGTATTCTCCACTCGGTAGCAAAACGATAGGTTGAAAATGCAATTGGGTATGTTCCACACACTCACCTTCAACAAAAATAGTTCAATGGTTTTCTATTACTCTTCAAGTCTGAAACCTTAAACATAAGCCTGCACGATCGAGCTCCTACCCACACTTGCAGCTCCATTATGATGACATGCTCCCCCAACGGCCCCACCTTCCTGGCCAGTTCCTCCAACACAGCATATGCTTTCCTCTTAGAGGGTCTTTTGCTATTCCTTATGCTCAGAAATCTCTCCCCAACGTCCCTATCTGGTTAATACCTACTCATCCTTCAGATATCAGCTGAAACATCCCTAAACCTTCTCTAATCTCCATGATGAGATCAAATCCTCCCTAAAATATGCTCTCATGGTACCATGTCCCTCTCCTTGGCACCTGTCAGAGTTGTAATTCTACATGCAGAGTGTGATTCTTGAATAGCTATTCCCTCTCTGGACTGCTAGAATTCACAAAGGGCAGGCAGGTCAAGTCTCCTCACTCACAAAATTTCTCAAGTCTTTTTGCTAGCACCCAGCACAGTGCTTAAACATAACAGATGCTCAATACGTGTTTCCTGCATGAACAACCATACATTGGTACAGTGTAGCAACACCCACAAAAAGCATAAGGGCATAAACTCCTTGATGCAGAAGTCCCATTCTGAGTGAAGTTAACTGAGACAAAGCATATATATTCAAAGATGTTCACACAGGAATGTTCATTACTTTGATGTTTTATAATATCAAAAACTTCTGACTTGTACATGTTCATCAGTAAGCAAAGGAACAATGCAGCCTTAAAAAAAAAAATAAACCGATCAACAAAGGATTAATCTCCAAAATATATCAATAGGTCATGCAGCTCACTATTAAAAACACAAACAACCCAATCAAAAAATGGGCAGAAGACCTAAATAGACATTTCTCCAAAGAAGACATACAGATGGCCAAGAAGCACACGAAAAGCTGCTCAACATCACTAATTATTAAAGAAATGCAAATCAAAACTACAATGAGGTATCACCTCACACCGCTTAGAATGGGCATCATCAGAAAATCTACAAACAGCAAATGCTGGAGAGGATGTGAGGAAAGGGAACCCTCTTGCACTGCTGGTGGGAATGTAAACTGATACAGCCACTATGGAGAACAGTATGCAGGTTCCTTAAAAACTAAAAATAGAATTACCATATGACCCAGTAACCCCACTACTGGGCATATACCCAGAGAAAACCATAATTCAAAAAGACATATGCACCCCAATGTTCACTGCAGCACTATTCACAATAGCTAGGTCACGGAAGCAACCTAAACGCCCATCGACAGGTGCACGGACAAAGAAGATGTGGTACGCATATACAATGGAATATTACTCAGCGATAAAAAAGAACGAACTTGGGTCATTTGTAGAGACGTGGATGGACCTCGAGACTGTCATACAGAGTGAAGTCAGTCAGAAAGAGAAAAACAAATATTATATATTAATGCATATATGTGGAATCTAGAAAAGTGGTACAGAAGAACCGGTTTGCAAGGCAGAAATAGAGACACAGATGTAGAGAACAAACGTATGGACATCAAGGGGGGAAAGCGGGGCAGGGCGGGGGTCGGTGGTGGTGAGATGAATTGGGAGATTGGGATTGACATATATACACTAATATGTATAAAATAGATAACTAATAAGAACCTGCTGTATAAAAAATAAATAAATTTTTTAAATTCAAAAATAAATAAATAAATAAACTAATTAAAAAAAAAAAAAAAAAAAAAGAATGAGGTTGGGAGACTGTCAAAACAGCACACAGATCACACACTCAAGCCCCGGAAGATGGGGAACTGCCTTAAGTCCCCCACTTCGGATGACATCTCCCTGCCTCACAAGTCTCAATCCGACTGGGCTAGCTTTGGCAAGGGGACGGAGCTGGATCAGGAGCTGCTGCTGCCATATCTGGATCAAGTTCCAGTTTTGGTCTCTCATCCAACACCTAGTCAGACTCGCCTAGCACCTCAGCTGAGAGGAGCAAATTAGGATAGCTCAAAGAATAGGCCTCATACAGCATCAGCCTGAAGGAGTTTATGACCCTGGAAGAAATGGATCAGAAAAAAGGATCCGGGGGACTTCCCTGGTGGTGCAGCGGCTAAAGACTCCACACTCCCAACGCAGGGGGCCCGGGTTCGTTCCCCGGTCAGGGAACTAGATCCCACATGCATGCCGCAACTAAGAGTTTGCATGCCACAACTAAGGAGCCCACCGACTGCAATTAAGACCCGGCGCAACCAAATAAATGAATAAATAAAATAAAACAAATATTTAAAAAAAAGATCGGGGAGTGTGTGATCTGTATGATGCACTTTGTTTATGAGAACCCAATTTGATTTCTGCTGTGTATGCAGATCACCTGGGCTGTACAGATGACTGGCTGATGAGATCCTTCACGTGCCCCTCCTGCATGGAGACAGTTGATGCAGCACTGCTTTTGTCCTACGAGACTAACTGAGCCAGTGTCTCTCACCTGACTTCAAGTGAACCATCATTTTTGGTGGTTTTGATCTTTTGTGGTTGAGCCCAAAGAGCCAGGGATTAGGAATTAAGATCATGCATGAAAGTTTCCTAAAAATTCCTGAACGGCTGCAGATGTTGGGGAAAAGCACGTGATATTTTAGAAATTTAGGGGGAAAAAGGAGGATGGTATTTTTATGTAAAGCCTTCACCCAGTGTTGAAAAATATAATTGTTATTTAGATCTTGTTATTCCTCCAGTACATAGGAATTGTGTAAAGTGTTACAGCAGCTGTATATGTTTCAACTGTGTGCCAAAGATTAGGATAAAGATAGTGGTTGTTTTTCCTAAGTGAGATAACTTTCTTCTTCCCCCTACCCAAATTCTTTTCTGAAGTTGCTGGCATTTGGGTCAAGGTTTTATGAAAAGCCACATTTTAGAACACTGGCACAAAAAAAGGAGTTTTAAGCTGGTTTGCATAGTTCTTTTTTTGTTTTAGAATAAACATAGAGCACTTATATTTTTTACTTTATAGGAACTCCACAAGTTAAGGTCCCATTGTTCTTTTGCTGTGATTCTTGTTACTACTGATGTTGCTGTTTTCTGTCTTTGCTGGTTCTTTCTAATCTACCATTTGTCATTATTGGCATATGATCATCTCAGGGTCACAAGATGGCTGCTGTAAAACCAAATATCATATTCTCACAAAACAAGGAGGAAGCAGAAAAAGAGCCCAAATGGTCATTTTCCTAATGCCTATTTATCTTTTCTCAGAGAAAAATATCATTCTCATAAGCACAATAACAGCCTTCCCTTAATTACTCATTTGCCAAAACAGACTGATATGACCATTCATAAGACAATTCATGGCAAAGAGGGATATGATAATGATTGTCTTAGCCTAACAAGGATTTATCCACTCAAGCTGAATGCTTCACTCCTCAAAAAAGTCATAAAGTTCTATGAGCAAGGAAGAACTACTAAGTGACTGTTAAGTAAACCATCAGAATTGTTTGTCCAAGACCATACGATTCTTTCTTTCCACTGGAAATGGAATTCATTGCCTTAGGTCTTTTTCAATAGTGTACTATTACTGTTGGGGCTGGCTCTGTGCTTGAAAACCAGCTGAAAACCAGTTATAACCTGTTACAAGTGCTATATCTGTTTGCAGTTAAGAAATGCAGAATTCAAAGTGATCTCCTAGCTTGTAAGCCAACTGAGATTCACTGTCCCTCTTCTATAAAAAAAAATGAGCTAATGTGTCCAGAAACTAACTCTAGTAAAGTGGGGTTTAACATTACCCTTTCTTATGAGTTTCGTCAAATTATTTTGGTTGTTAACATGGTGATAATTAAAAGTCAAGGTAAATTTTAAATATTAAGAATTCTGATGTATTGAGCTTGAATTATGCCACCATGCTTATGTAAAAATGAAAGTGGCACCATGGTTACACTGAGAAAAGTTTCTCAGTTGTAACCATTTTGATTTCTTCTTTCCTGTGACCTCCTTCCCTGTTGTCTTGAAGCACAGCAAAAGGATACTGCATGTCTTCTTACTGTAGTGCTGAGGTTACTGAAGTTATATAAAACACATCTCAGTCTCTTGTTTCTTGGAAGGAAAGTCCTGCTAGTTGACTGACAATTCTAAGCAGGGAGAATTAAGAGAAATGTGTTTCATGTTTTGCACACAAATGAAGAATTTGTATAATCACGACTTCACAGCTGTGATCTCAAAAAAGAAGGAATTTCTCTCTTTCTATTTTTCTTGCAATTAACGTAAGAACACTCTAAATCTCTAAGCTTCTGAAGCGTTAGTAGAGATGGTCTAGTAAAGATGTAGTTGTAATGTTTTACCCATTTAGCATGTGTTTATTTTTCCTTATGTACTCCAAGGTGACATATTTGTTCAGCTCAGTGATCTTACAGCTAAAACAATCATTCATTAGTAAAAGGAGAAGCAATCTCAACCTAACAAATCAGAAGTGTTTCTTATTATTTTATACTGAGTTGAATATTTGACTCTTAACACTTTTTGCTACATACAAAACACAAGTCTCTTGAAGGGTTCCTCATAAGTGCATTATACAAGGATTTAGTATGTCCTAAGCACTTAAAGATTTGACATTCAACTGTAGTAGTATCCATGTTGGTTACTTTTCTTACGAGCCCCATGATGAGTTGGAGAAACACTGAAAGAATTAAGAGTATCAGGTTCTATTAAATTGTTACATGTATCTTGCTTAAGTTTGTGCTCATTTATTTATATCCAACTACATAAAGCAAATTTGGAGGAAAAAAAAGAATAATAAATAAATAAGAATGAGGTCTCCAAATATTGTCAGACGAAGATGTCCTCCATATATTAAATTATAAACCAGAATGTCTAAAACACTATACCATTAAATCACAGGTACAGTCAGTTCTGTATATCCAACGGTTCCATAACCTGCAGATATGGAAGCCCGACTGTACTACACCATTTTACATACGGGACTTGAGCATCCGAGGATTTTCGGATCCATGGGGAGTCCTAAAACCAATCCCCCTGCAGATACCAAGGGACCATTGTATATGCTTATATCTGCATTTTTTACGTCTGAAAAAATATGTGCTAAATTGTTACTGGTGGTAACATCTGAGTAGGGGGCAAAATTGCCTTCCACTTCATACACTTCTCTGACTGCATTTTTTGCATTCAGCTTACATTAGCTTACATTACTATTGTAAACAGAACAATTTAAACATGCTCTGCCTCTTGGGGTTGGCAACTCACCTGCACATGAGGTAGCCAGTCCTGTTGAAACCATGGGTACAGTGGACACCAAGAAGTCTGTCTAGAAAACAGGGAATATGGAATTACGTAAGCGAAGTAGATACACTAAAAACGAGTTATACAATTTTCTGAAGAGTAGCCTTTATTAGTTACCACAACACTACCACTATCCTGAAAAGGAAAAACTCTGAAGAAAAGAGTGTTTTTGCAGGAACGTACTATAAAGAATTAACTACTATACCGTCAAAATTCATTGTCTCTGGGAAATTTTGCATAGCCTCCAATCAGATGCAATAGTGTGGACTGGAGAATGCCCATCAGGAACTGATCTGACTATAGAAAAAGGGAGTGGAAAAAAAAAACAGGCTATCAGAAGAACAGAATTTGTTTTTGAGTGAAACAAATGGAATGCCTTCACTTTTAATGCTCAATATTAAAAAGAACAAACGGTTTCTGAAGGGCTCTTGGGGTCCCCAAAGCACTTCCATTCCTTCTCTCCTTCACTGCTCCTCACACGCCACGGGTCTATGTGCCTGGGGAGTTCTCGGGTTAAGTAGCACCGTTCTTATTTCACAATGAAAAAGTAAGGCTTGAGAACGTTAAGCCCAAGCTGCAGAGCAGGCAAACAGAAAAAAGACTAGAATCGAGTCTCAGATTTTTCCAACGATGCCACAGTATTTTGTGGTCCAGGACTTAAAAAAAATTATATGAGAGAGTAAATAAAAAACAACAACATGTAGCTGATCTCTGCAAAAGCTATGTCTGTGACTAGGTGGTGTCTGGCATTCGTCATCTCCTGCCTGGAATACTACCGCCCTACAATTCTAACAATCTCTTCTATTTCAACTGATCCTCCACATGGAAGATGTTCTCTCTCTAAAATATAAACTTGGCTGGATTGCTCTGTTGCTTAAAAATCTGTTGTAGCAATGCAACTTCCCTAACACGAAGCGTCTGCAACTTCTCCAGAGTCTCTGCCCCTGCCGTCAGTTCGGCATCGGCTACTGGTACCCCTTTCCAGACACTCATGGGTAGTGCCTACCTTTACCAACATTCTAGCACGACTATGTTATCTGGAGTTACGGACCACAGCCAGATCTCCACTTCAGCTGCTTCCTATCCAGGTGTTCTTGAGTGGGACATCACAGCAAGCACTGAAAAGAATTCTTCTTCACTCGGAGACTTTACTCTGGCACTCACTGACCGCCACACAGCTGCCTCCTCCATGTTTCTGGCAGCCCAGTATGATAAAACTTCAGACGCCAAGAACATGGTCCCTCTACATCCATCGCTTTCTGCCAGCCTTGCTCAGGGAACACCATCTCAGATTCCAAATCAGGGGCAGAGCCGCCTGCCACTTCCCTGCCAGGAAGGAAGCCAGGTATATTACTATAACCAAGGCACACTGGGGTCTTTACTGTATGGAGAACTTGGCTCCTGCCCGCAATCCTACGGCTCGGCGTCATACACAGGAAGTCGGGCCTCTGGGCAACCAGAAATGGGAATGGGACTGAAGGAGATTCAGCCCACAAATATCCGACCACCAGCTTCCACCTCTGCAGTCTGCCACCCTGTGCCTGCTCAACGCATCACAGAAACAAGTTTTCAAGGTGAGTATAACAAACGCCAGAGAAAGTTGAAGAATGAGGTCGGCATTCAAAAATGGGGTCAAATCGACAGCTGGGAAGGGGTGTAGAGGCAGGTAGAATTTAGATCCTGAGCCTTTAATAACCACTACCTTCGCTCAGTGCCCTCTGTTTTTAGACTCTACATGAGAACACCTAGGGCTTCCCTGGTGGCGCCGTGGTTAAGAATCCGCCTGCCAATGCAATGCGGGGGACACGGGTTCGAGCCCTGGTCTGCGGAGATCCCACATGCCGTGCAGCAACTAAGCGCATGTGCCACAACGACGGAGCCTGCATTCTAGAGCCCGTGAGCCTCAGCTACCGAAGCCCACGTGCCTACAGCCCATGCTCCGCAACAAGAGAAGCCACCGCGATGAGAAGCCCGCACACCGCAAGCAAGAGTAGCCCCCGCTAGCCGCCAACTAGAGAAAGCCCGTGCACAGCAATGAGAGACCCAGTGCAGCCAAAAAAATAAATACGCAGAATAAATAAGTTCAAACAGTAAATAAATACATAAACATAAATTACAAAAAGAAGAACACCTAATGCAGGTGGGAAGGTGGGAGGGCCACTGTAGAGGTCATCTATGCTACATGTACAAGAACCCCGAGAGCACACCAATCGGTACCACACTTTTCACTGCTGTAGCCGATCGTTCCCCCTGTACTGCCACACTGTAGCACTCCCTTCCCTCATCTACTGCTATAGTCTCTTTGGAAGGTGTTTCAGAACTCTTGTTATGAGAGTGCCAGTTGAACTGTCCTCACTTCCTTCATTTATACCAGGATTGAAGACCTTGTGGTCCGAGATCCTGTCCAGAGAGCAAGCAGGCTAAGACTCTGTCTTTGCTGATGTATTTCATCAGAAAGGGCTCTACCCCCTCTCCTAGTTCATGGTGTGACGTGTTCTTGGCCTCTCGGGAGAGTGGGGAGAATGGAAAGGACCCTATATGAGAATATGCTAGGCTCTGTAAAACATTTCAGGTTTTTAAAAATAAGACTCATTTTGTATTGGACTTATAACAGTCCTATGAAATACAAAGCGAGCCGAGAATCAGTGACAGGAAAGGCTCACCAGTAAGAATTACAACAGTCACCGCTTACCTCGTAGCATAGGGCACTGTCCATGATCCTTAAGAAGAGTTAGTAGAAATGCCTTGCCCATCTTGCCCCTGAACCCCTTGAAAGGTACATGACTGCTGTGTTGGTGTTTAGGGGGAGCATCTCACTTACCAGGGACTGACTTCTCCCTTGATCCCTTTGTAGGGATGGAGACCTCCCCCCTGGTGATGAAAAATTCCCTGGGATTGCAACCTCCAAGCCAGACGTTTTGTGTGACACAACGTCAAGAACTCCCCAAGTCCTGCAGTAGCAGAAACAGCCACATACTTGAGAGTAACCTACCATCTGAACTTGGGGACATTTCAGTGACAGCTCCAGTCCAGAGTGCCAGGCGTCTCCTGGCCCTGCCTCCAGCTCCAAGCCAGGGACAAATAGAGAGTAAGCACGTGGATGATATCAAAACCAAGCTTTCAAAGCCTCTGGATGCCTACCAGATCCCAACAGAGAACCAAGATCCTCCACTACTCCCTTTAGGAATCCCTGATATTCACCAGCCGCTGGCCTGCACCGATCCCCTCAGCCAAGAGGAGCAGCCTGGTTCTGAAAATGCTGATCTGGGAGAGAACAGCCGGAGTCGTCAGGACCTAGGGACACTTGAAAATGGGACTGAACCTAGCAGTGGTCTTGCAGACATTACTACACTGGCGGAGGATATTCACCTTCCCCAGCTCTTTAATCCTTTGAAAGAGCTTGATCAATCCCAAGGTCCCCACGTGATCAAAGCTAAAGACACCAGAGCCATTAAGGTGAATCAGGTGCAGGAAAAGCCAAGTGTCATAAAGGTTCCCTCTGATCAACCCAGGAAGAACAAACAGAAAGCCTCTGAGCCTATCAGTGGCGCTCCCAAGGCCAAAATCCAGCCAAAGAATCCAGAGTGCCTGTTAGGGGGAGAAGTGGTTACCTGCCACGCTGCAGTCAGTGACAGGGCTCCTGTGAACACGGCCAAGCACTCTCAAGGCAAACCTCAGAAAGCTGCATCCAGAAAGATCAGCAAAACTAAGAGCCACGGGCAGGAAAAGACCAAAAGGACCAGAGGGAGAAACAAGGCTGAAGAGAACAAGCAGTCAGGGAACAAAGTCAAGGCAGAAGAGAAGCCAGCAATCCCCCACACGAAGCGAAAGGAACACCAAACTGAGCTTCTCCAACAGAGCTTTCAAAAGCCTCGAACCTCCCTTGGCGTGCGCATGCTGGAGTCTGTGAAGGTTCTTCATGCGCTGGGGAAGAAGAATGAGACGAAAACTGGGCTCTCTTCCTGTCGGCTCTTGGGAAAGTCAAGCAACCCCAAAGACCCCCAGCCACCCCCAGCTATCCAGCCATGGCGGCATACCCCACGTGAGGGGAAGGGTCCTGAGAAAACGCAAGTCCAAGCCCAGAAACCAGACAGCAGTGCTGAAACAGAGTGTCCATCTCCAGCCCAGTATGAGCGGCCTCCTCCTGGGAAGGTCAAGTTGATACCTCTGCCTTTTTCTGCCTGGGACAAGCCTCAAGCTCGACCCGCTCCTCGGAGGCCCCAGTCTCTGGCCTCACATCGGCCTGCTGGGGCTTACCGTGCCCAGCCTGGTTCTACTGACTCAGCTCAACCTGCTGCAGTCAATTCATCCCAGCCAGCTCCTGCCTCTTTGCCAGGCCCCGCCAAACCAGCTCAGCCAACTGTGACCAACCCAACCCAACCGGCTTGGACCAACCACACCCAGCCTCGTGTCCCTCAGTCTGCTGCTCCTAGGCCTGCACCCTCCAAAACTTCATCTGGCCCTCCTCTCCAGCGGGAGCCTGTTCCCCCTGCTGTGAATAAGCGCCAGGCCCCACCCAAGCTCCAAACCCAATTTCTACTCCAAGACTTCAGCAAGCAACGAGTTCCATGGAGGGAACCCAACGTGCCTGAGCCAGTCATGTCAAAGCCCATCGAACAAGAGCAGAGGCCAGAGCGAGAGGCCATGAAGAGGCGGGCTCAACAACAACGGGAGAATGCTGCCAGATACACCTCTTCGGGCAAGCTGCAATTTTTCACCGAGAGGGAAAACGAAATGGAAATTGCCGACTACTACGGATACGTCAAGTGAGAGCTGCTAGGATTCTTGGTGCCACCTTGGCTACCAGCTGTTCTTCCATACACAGGTAAGACAGGTATAGAACTGAATAAGTAAATGGAATACAATTAATAGACGAGTAACAAACCTTTCGAATTTTCAGATGCTGCTAACTGGGGCGTGAGAAAGGAAGGACTGAAAGTTGGATGGGAGAATGAAGGAAAGGGGGAAAAACTGAGCAAAGAGGAAGGAACTTGGCCCAGGGCTAGGAAGGCCAAAAGAGACGTATGGATTTAGGAAAGGAAGCAGGAGTGAGGATGAAATGGCAGAAGTAAAAAGCAGGGTCAGAGGTCTGGGTTGAAAGAACACAATTGGAGTAGAGTTGAAGGTGACAGAAGAGGAGTCTAGGTTTACTAGGAGAAATAGAAAAAGTCTCTCGGGGACGCTGGCCTTAAGTCTCACAACCACCAGATAGGTATTTCAGAAAACAAGAGGTTCAGGACACATCTCTGAAAGGTCTGAGTCGCCTTATTCAGGTGTGACTGTAGTGGGGGAATAGGGAAATCTACCAGAGAAGTGGCTAGGGCTCAGAGTTATCCTAGGGGCAGCTGACGACAGGGGCAGAGCCAAGGGAACTGCTGGATCAGGAGGCCCACGGACAAATCAGGGGCATAGCCGCCTGTCACTTCCCTGCCAGGAAGGAAGCCAGGTATATTACTATAACCAAGGCACACTGGGGTCTTTACTGTATGGAGAACTTGGCTCCTGCCCGCAATCCTACGGCTCGGCGTCACACACAGGAAGTAGGGCCTCTGGGCAACCAGAAATGGGAATGGGACTGAAGGAGATTCAGCCCACAAATATCCGACCACCAGCTTCCACCTCTGCAATCTGCCACCCTGTGTCTGCTCAACGCATCACAGAAACAAGTTTTCAAGGTGAGTATACAGACGGCAGAGAAAAGTTGAACAATGAGGTCAGCATTGAAAAATGGGGTCAAATCGACAGCTGGGAAGGGGTGTAGAGACAGGTAGAATTTAGATCCTGAGCCTTTAATAACCACTACCTTCTCTCAGTGCTCTCTGTTTTTAGACTCTATATGAGAACACCTAGGGCTTCCCTGGTGGCGCCTGCCAATGCAGGGGACACGGGTTCGAGCCCTGGTCTGCGAAGATCCCACATGCCGTGCAGCAACTAAGCGCATGTGCCACAACGACGGAGCCTGCATTCTAGAGCCCGTGAGCCTCAACTACCGAAGCCCACGTGCCTACAGCCCATGCTCCGCAACAAGAGAAGCCACCGCGATGAGATGCCCGCACACCGCAAGCAAGAGTAGCCCCCGCTAGCCGCCAACTAGAGAAAGCCCGTGCACAGCAATGAGAGACCCAGTGCAGCCAAAAAAATAAATACGTAGAATAAATAAGTTCAAACAGTAAATAAATACATAAACATAAATTACAAAAAAAAAAGAACACCTAATGCAGGTGGGAAGGTGGGAGGGCCACTGTAGAGGTCATCTATGCTACATGTACAAGAACCCCGAGAGCACACCAATCGGTACCACACTTTTCACTGCTGTAGCCGATCATTCCCCCGGTACTGCCACACTGTAGCACTCCCTTCCCTCATCTACTGCTATAGTCTCTTTGGAAGGTGTTTCAGAACTCTTGTTATGAGAGTGCCAGTTGAACTGTCCTCACTTCCTTCATTTACACCAGGAGTGAAGACCTTGTGGTCCGAGATCCTGTCCAGAGAGCAAGCAGGCTAAGACTCTGTCTTTGTTGATGTATTTCATCAGAAAGGGCTCTACCCCCTCTCCTAGTTCATGGTGTGAAGTGTTCTTGGCCTCTCGGGAAAGTGGGGAGAATGGAAAGGACCCTATATGAGAATGCTAGGCTCTGTAAAACATTTCAGGTTTTTAAAAATAAGACTCATTTTGTATTGGACTGACAACAGTCCTATGAAATACAAAGAAAGCCGAGAATCAGTGACAGGAAAGGATCACCAGTAAGAACTACAACAGTCACCGCTTACCTCGTAGCACAGGGCGCTGTCCGTGATCCTTAAGAAGAGTTAGTAGAAATGCCTTGCCCATCTTGCCCCTGAACCCCTTGAAAGGTACACGACTGCTGTGTTGGTGTTTAGGGGGAGCATCTCACTTACCAGGGACTGACTTCTCCCTTGATTCCTCTGTAGTGATGGAGACTTCCCCGCTGATGAAAAATTCCCTGGGATTGCAACCTCCAAGCCAGACAGCTTTCCTATGGAATGACAGAGAACTTGTCAAGGTGAAACACCAGTCTGCGGGAGAAAGGGAAGAAGAGAATGATGGAAATCGTTTCTGGGAAACTATTTTTACATTATGTGTTGTTTGTTCCCGGTAAATAAACTGAAATCTTCTTAACAGTAAAACAAAATCGAAACCACTAAAGCCAATAATACAGGAGTATAACGTTCGAAAAAAATTTCTTTGGCTGCGCAGCATGTGGGATCTTAGCTCCCCAACCAGGGATTGAACCCACGCCTGCTGCATTGCAAGCGCAGAGTCTTCACCACGGGACCACCGGGGAAGTCCCAGGACTATCACTTTTAAAGGAGAAGGTACAAACCCCTCGGTTCTATGAACTGGAGATTTTTAGTAAGAAGTCAATATATTTGTTGTTAGGCACATTTTATGTTAGGCTGTCTCCCTGCACAGGATGCAGGCGCCTTGAGAATGGAAGTCATATCCCTCTATAGTACGTCCCTCTTCTTTCTGCTTTGCAGTTTGCTGCTCCACTTGTTCAACCCCACCTAGTAATAACCTATACTTCCCTTGTTCCTGTTTTCCCATCTGGAAAACAGACAAAAGGCCACCAAACAACGCAAAGGTCTCAACAAATAAGGGATATCCAAAACCAGAGATGGCCAGAACTTCTGTACCCCTGATGAAATAGTCCTCATACAAAACCTGATAATCAAATTCCTTAATGCTAGGAATCACAGTGAAAAATAGTATCTGAACTGACTTCTGTCAGATGAGTGAGAACTAAGGTTAATTCAGTGTATCTGAAGCATAGAAAGTGAGGGCAAAAGTGGCACAAGATGGGACTAGAGAAGCAGAGAGGATTCTAGACCACGCAGAGTCTTAAAGGCCAACAGTGTGTTTTCTATTCTCAAAACAATGTTTGTGAGCGATGTTTATGAGCACCGTTCCAACTTGCTTTGAAGGTTTCTTGTGTGAAGAGTGGATTGGAAGGAAACAAGATATATATGGACACTAGTTAGGACCTAATCGCAACAGACAGGCAAGTTCAGTATTAGGAAGTTGAGGAAGAGCTGGCTGACAGATTCCAAAGAAATTCAGGAGATGAACTGAAGCGGGCTTAATGGGGTAGGAGATGGAGGAAAGGAAGGTCTTAGGGAATTCAAGGGTTTACTGCACACATGAGCAAAGTCTCAAAATTAATCATTTGAACGTACAGAGGCGGATCTCCCAAATGACACCGGTTAGGAAGCAACGGTACGCCCTTTAGAATTCCTAGAGACAACACAAATCAACTGTTTCGATGGAAAATTCGGCGGGACTCTTGACTTCCATGGGAATACAGAGAAAAGAGACACTGATCTGGCTTGCAGGTATATTTAGGAAGTTGTTAGCCGGACATCACCTACTAGTATCATGTAAGTAGGCCGTCCGAAGTAGGAAGCTTAGGGGAAAAACCTGGAGGAAAACTTAAAAGCTGAAGCCACACCTCTACACTACACCACCTTTCACAATTTCTTCTCAGATAAGCATCATCCCCATCAGTGAAGAAACTCGTACCTCATCATAGGAAAAACAGGCCTAAAGATTCAATGTGTGTCTTGGGGGGTCCCATCTATGCGATATCTTCCTGGGACCAGAAAAGGCCCCAGGAAGATCAATCTCTGCACCCCTGAAAGCTTACCACCAAGGAAAATGACTAGGTCCATAGATTTCCTCCCTCAAACCAGCTTACCTCACACATAGATCATTAGCAACTCCGCCCTTACTCACATTATCACAGTCACAAGAGTGGTTAGGGAGAAAAGCACTGACCAGGGGAACTAAAACAGAGGCAATCCAGGCCAAGCTGGGCTGGTGGCAGATATCTGCTCCTTACGCTCGGGTGCATAATGCGACTCACCACAGTGCCTTTTTCACAGACCCTTTTGAACGTTTCTCCACAGAATCCAACAGCTCAAGTTAGCTCATGACGCTTCAAGGTCAACAGTCGTCAAGAGAAAAACATGCAATATGTCTTACAATGTTGGATTCCTTACAAACAGGACAAGGAGATAACCATGTAGACAAAACCAGAGCATTTGAAAACATCTGTATTCTACAAACACACCAGTGAATGCTATAAATAAGGTACTATGACATAAAACAAAATGAAAACTAGATGTGAGACTGTTCTCTTCAGTGTACAGACTTCATGGCAGTTGCTGCACACTATCTAGCTACTTAGATCTTTAACTCTCTGTTCTGTTAATACCAAATGAGGCCCAAGTGTGTCAACCTGTTTCCCACAGAAACCAAAAAGTCTACATGCATCTCTTTTCTCCTGTGCCCTTTTCACCTTACCTGCTCCCAATTCTCCACCAACGTCCTCCTCTTTCTCTAATTATTCTCCTCTTCATTTTGCTTGGCCTTGCCCCCAAGCATGCAAGACAGAGAGTCCTAGAGGTCCAAGATTCTAGAGTGGCTGTTTGCAAGGCGGAGGAGATTACAGTAACTGCCACACTGTATATACTTCTGTGCAAAGAAAAAGGGACAGTGTTCAGAATGTCTCTCACATATAACAAGAGCTGGAGATGGCAGGATACCTGTGTGGCCCAAGGAACTAGAGCTAGCAAATTACGGGCCAAACAATTGCAACCAAAGGCTGGAAGAGGAAAGGTCTGCAACCAGCTCTGTCTCCTAGCTCTCTGGTATTTGCTGCCAACGGGCAGAGTCTATTTCGTGAGGCATCAAGCACTGAAAAGAAGACTCCTGCTGCTGGAAGTTGACAGGAAGTAACGTCCAATGCAAGATCAAGGCTTGTCCTCGAAGCAATGCCCATAATGGAAGAAAAAAAAACAAAGAGAAAGCGGAAGAGAAATGTTAAGTCGCAAGTCCAACCTGGCCCCCAGCCTAGCCCAGCCCAAGGAAGGTAGGAGTCAAGGAGAAGAAACTAAAAGAGAAGAGCCTTGGACCACAACATTCTCCACAAGGTACACTCAAGAAACTTCACCCTACTCTTGAACCAAGTTACAAAGAGAGCTTCTTAATCCCTACTTTGGCTCCTTAAAAGCTGCTATCAGTTCACTCATTAGACACATATGATTTCAGAACAACTGTAATAGTTCAAACTAGATGGCTCTTTCCTTCCTAAGGATTATTAATTAAATAAGATCTATATAGCTCTAAGTATATGATACATAAAATAGAATACTCTGTAGAATGTAAGTAACTCTTAGTTCAGTGTATTAATGAACGTCTGTAAGAAATGTTGCAATGATTTCCCTAATGGAAGAGCCTGGGGGAGGTAAATCTGTCTTCTAGGATTTCCTCCCCAGAGCTCAGAAACTCAGGTGTTGTTTTAGCTCTCCTACACTCTCTTCACCCAAGCCCGCCTTCCTGTTGGGGATCGGACCTCCCTATTGGCTCTCTCATACCTTTCAACTGCCTGCTTTGTGACATCACTCTCCTACCAAACCTACTACCACTTGGTAGAGTCTTGGGGTTTCCGTGGAGCTGTTTGGACCAGTAACCAGTGACCTCTGTACTGGACACGTGCGCCGTTCAGCTGCAGCCACTCAGACATCCTCTAGTGTTGTCTCCTCATCCCTTGTACCTGCAGTGGATGCTTCCTCTTCTCTGACCATGTCAGGTAAGAAAAGAAACTTTGGAAAGTTTTGCGTTCGATTTCTTTTGCCCCTAAATTGAGTAGGAGATTCAAAATAGCATGGAATAATGAGGGAAAGTATTGAACTACAAGTCTGGAGACCTAATTTCACTTTTGACTTTGACGTTTACTATCTGTGTGACTTTGGACAAATCACTGGCTGTCTCACAAAGCCTGTTGCTTTCCTTAACTGTTACGTTAGGATACCACATTGGGTTGATCACTCTGATCCCCTTCTTTTCCAGTATTGAGCCTTAAAGGGTACCCATGTAGAAAACGAAATCAGACACTTCTCAAGAGTGTTTCAACAGAAACGTAGAAAAGCCAGGGGACATAGAAAACTAGCAATATATACCAAGATGTTTCATCTCTAATGGTCTCCCTCCACTAGGATTTCGACTAGTTGAAAAGAGAGAATAGGGAGAGAGGATGGAGAGTACTGGGCTCTACAGGGAGGCACAGAGTCGAGCGTAAGGAAGTTTAGGATGGTTTTCATTAGCACAGGCCAACAGGCACCAAGAGATGGGAGAAAATGTAAGAATGAAGAGGGAAAGCATAGAGGAGCTCTCAAGAAAAACGGAGTTTGCAATGGAATGCTGATGGGAACCAAAGATTTTCAATTAAAGCAGAAACAGCACAGAGGGAAACCTGCTCAGAGCAGGGCAAAACCAAGTTGATGGTAGCAAACCCTTACATTAACAGACTAAGAAGGAAAGTAAGGCCAGAACAGGGGATCGCCAGGAAAGGCAGCTTATCAGAAAAGTCATACTCCGTTTTCTTTCTTTTATTGCCTCTCTGAATACAGTTGGCCACTTGACAGTTTTGAATATAAACGTTTTAGAAATACGTTTTAGAAATGATGCCTCCTATAAACAAGCAACCACAGTGGTTATCTAGGGGGCTGCTTTTCAGTGTTTTATTCTTTCTAATTTTTAAACTAGGTAGACATTTCGCCAATTCAACATTTTAAGTGATATCTTCTAAATTGAATCAGAAGGACTATTTTCCTTTGTGTGATATGTAGGTTCTAAGGCAAGGCTGCTTTTCATTTTTACAGTTATTTCCTTCCTAACACAGAGAGCACACTGATCAACAGCCATCGTTCGCTTGTAGATCTTAGCTACCGAAGAAGAAGAAGAAGAAGAAAAAGTCAAGCCCCACATCTCTAATTCCCCCCCACTTAGGGAATTCCCTGGCGGTCCAGTGCTTAGGACTCGGTGCTTTCACGGCCAGGGCCACGCGGCGCGGCCAAAGAAACAAAACAAACAAACATCCACGTTTATCGAAAACCATATTGTGGAGTCCTGTGGATTTTCTTACATTTGAAAATCTTTTTTAATGGGATTCTAGGCATGATGGTTTTTTGAGGTTTTGGGATGCCATCTTCTTGGATGCTGAAGATGATTCTAATCTAAGTTCTAGGATAAATCCAAAAACCTTCCTGATACATTTTAAGCTTCCTTTCTGCTTATTATATAAGCTATATTCATTGAAATATATATTTCTCCTAGGCTTAATACCTCTTACTTGCTGGGTAAAAATATGAAGGAGCACAATAATGAAACTCTTTTACACTTATTATTTTGCCGTCTGCTTCGTACCGGTTTTCATTGAAATACTTGTCTATGTGTGTTGTGGCTACCTATACATGCACATTTATTGCATTCTGTTGCTTGTTATGCATTTTTTACTGACATACCTTCTCTGTCTGTATGCATTGGCTAGGAATTCATTCACCTCTATCACCTCCATCGTGTTTTCTGGTTAATAGTATTCACTAAAATAGAGTGGGCAAAATTCACTTTCATAATGTTGCATGGATGGTACAGAATGCCATTTGTTAGTAAATTCATTAGGCTTCGATACTTGCCACATACCCCAGTTTTCATTAATATCTATGGATTTCTTTTTCGTTAACGTAATATGCTTGTCATGATTTTTCTTTGTCTTTCTAGAACTTATTGTATCTTCCTCCATATAAACCATACGCAATAGATCAGCTTATTCATCTATTAATTATTACTGCTATTATTATTGGTGGTGGTGTTATAACCACTTTATAGATGAGTAATCTGAAGGAATCAGATAACTTTTCCCTTTCCAAAAGCACTTAAGAAATCCACTTTCGGGTAATCATTTTGAGGTAGGATGAGAAACCAGGCTTGAAGAGGGCAAAAATGACTCTTTCAATTCACCAGTTGGACTGAGCTGTACGTCACCTCTAGGTAATAGCGTGGGAACTGCACAAGCAAAGGGAGACACTGAAGACGACAATGGTAATAGCCGTACTGTTTTCTAATGGACAAAAAAAATGCCTATATTATAAGTTCTGTTTCTCCTGCTTTCTGGCAGTATCATGCTCAGAGTGGAGTCCTGGCAAGGAAGTCAGGATACTTAGGTTCTGAAACCTGGTAATGATACTAGCATAATGAGAGAACTTGAACAAGTCAACCCGACCTCTCTGAGCCTCAGTTTCCTTACTCACGAAATGAGACTGAGAACATCGAAGTTCTCTAAGGGCCTCCTAGTTCTAAAATGCTTCCAGTCTAGGAAATAGCATAGAAGTCAATACGAGTGCAGGCTGAAGGGAAAGACAGGGCAGGGAGAAGGTTGCTTCCAGCCTAGAGAACAATCTCTGAACCACACCACTTGGCTCTTCTGCCCGTCTGTGCCCAAGATTGGGAGCACAGGCAGTTAATAGAGAAGAGTGGAAAACTGCTCAGTCCTTACAGCCATCATCAACTGTCTGATTTTGGGTTTCTCAGGAAGTAGTGATAGTAGAGGTGTCCTGATAGCAAGAACCTTCAGATGATGCCGTTCCTCAAACGTAGTGAGAATTTCTCAACCTCCCTGAGTTTGTCATGACCCTCTTGTTCTTACAGAAAATTTCCAACATCCATCTCTACGTGGAACTCTAAATTCTCTGCAGCATTCTCCTCCTGTGGTGAGCAATGCAACTTCCCTAACACGAAGTGTCTGCAACTTCTCCAGAGTCTCTGCCCCTGCCGTCAGTTCGGCATCGGCTACTGGTACCCCTTTCCAGACACTCATGGGTAGTGCCTACCTTTACCAACATTCTAGCACGACTATGTTATCTGGAGTTACGGACCACAGCCAGATCTCCACTTCAGCTGCTTCCTATCCAGGTGTTCTTGAGTGGGACATCACAGCAAGCACTGAAAAGAATTCTTCTTCACTCGGAGACTTTACTCTGGCACTCACTGACCGCCACACAGCTGCCTCCTCCATGTTTCTGGCAGCCCAGTATGATAAAACTTCAGACGCCAAGAACATGGTCCCTCTACATCCATCGCTTTCTGCCAGCCTTGCTCAGGGAACACCATCTCAGATTCCAAATCAGGGGCAGAGCCGCCTGCCACTTCCCTGCCAGGAAGGAAGCCAGGTATATTACTATAACCAAGGCACACTGGGGTCTTTACTGTATGGAGAACTTGGCTCCTGCCCGCAATCCTACGGCTCGGCGTCATACACAGGAAGTCGGGCCTCTGGGCAACCAGAAATGGGAATGGGACTGAAGGAGATTCAGCCCACAAATATCCGACCAGCAGCTTCCACCTCTGCAGTCTGCCACCCTGTGCCTGCTCAACGCATCACAGAAACAAGTTTTCAAGGTGAGTATAACAAACGCCAGAGAAAGTTGAAGAATGAGGTCGGCATTCAAAAATGGGGTCAAATCGACAGCTGGGAAGGGGTGTAGAGGCAGGTAGAATTTAGATCCTGAGCCTTTAATAACCACTACCTTCGCTCAGTGCCCTCTGTTTTTAGACTCTATATGAGAACACCTAGGGCTTCCCTGGTGGCGCCTGCCAATGCAATGCGGGGGACACGGGTTCAAGCCCTGGTCTGCGAAGATCCCACATGCCGTGCAGCAACTAAGCGCATGTGCCACAACGACGGAGCCTGCATTCTAGAGCCCGTGAGCCTCAACTACCGAAGCCCACGTGCCTACAGCCCATGCTCCGCAACAAGAGAAGCCACCGCGATGAGAAGCCCGCACACCGCAACCAAGAGTAGCCCCCGCTAGCCGCCAACTAGAGAAAGCCCGTGCACTGCAATGAGAGACCCAGTGCAGCCAAAAAAATAAATACGTAGAATAAATAAGTTCAAACAGTAAATAAATACATAAACATAAATTACAAAAAAAAGAACACCTAATGCAGGTGGGAAGGTGGGAGGGCCACTGTAGAGGTCATCTATGCTACATGTACAAGAACCCCGAGAGCACACCAATCGGTACCACACTTTTCACTGCTGTAGCCGATCGTTCCCCCTGTACTGCCACACTGTAGCACTCCCTTCCCTCATCTACTGCTATAGTCTCTTTGGAAGGTGTTTCAGAACTCTTGTTATGAGAGTGCCAGTTGAACTGTCCTCACTTCCTTCATTTATACCAGGATTGAAGACCTTGTGGTCCGAGATCCTGTCCAGAGAGCAAGCAGGCTAAGACTCTGTCTTTGTTGATGTATTTCATCAGAAAGGGCTCTACCCCCTCTCCTAGTTCATGGTGTGACGTGTTCTTGGCCTCTCGGGAGAGTGGGGAGAATGGAAAGGACCCTATATGAGAATATGCTAGGCTCTGTAAAACATTTCAGGTTTTTAAAAATAAGACTCATTTTGTATTGGACTTATAACAGTCCTATGAAATACAAAGCGAGCCGAGAATCAGCGACAGGAAAGGCTCACCAGTAAGAATTACAACAGTCACCGCTTACCTCATAGCATAGGGCACTGTCCATGATCCTTAAGAAGAGTTAGTAGAAATGCCTTGCCCATCTTGCCCCTGAACCCCTTGAAAGGTACACGACTGCTGTGTTGGTGTTTAGGGGGAGCATCTCACTTACCAGGGACTGACTTCTCCCTTGATCCCTTTGTAGGGATGGAGACCTCCCCCCTGGTGATGAAAAATTCCCTGGGATTGCAACCTCCAAGCCAGACGTTTTGTGTGACACAAAGTCAAGAACTCCCCAAGTCCTGCAGTAGCAGAAACAGCCACATACTTGAGAGTAACCCACCATCTGAACTTGGGGACATTTCAGTGACAGCTCCAGTCCAGAGTGCCAGGCGTCTCCTGGCCCTGCCTCCAGCTCCAAGCCAGGGACAAATAGAGAGTAAGCACGTGGATGATATCAAAACCAAGCTTTCAAAGCCTCTGGATGCCTACCAGATCCCAACAGAGAACCAAGATCCTCCACTACTCCCTTTAGGAATCCCTGATATTCACCAGCCGCTGGCCTGCACCGATCCCCTCAGCCAAGAGGAGCAGCCTGGTTCTGAAAATGCTGATCTGGGAGAGAACAGCCGGAGTCGTCAGGACCTAGGGACACTTGAAAATGGGATTGAACCTAGCAGTGGTCTTGCAGACATTACTACACTGGCGGAGGATATTCACCTTCCCCAGCTCTTTAATCCTTTGAAAGAGCTTGATCAATCCCAAGGTCCCAACGTGATCAAAGCTAAAGACACCAGAGCCATTAAGGTGAATCAGGTGCAGGAAAAGCCAAGTGTCATAAAGGTTCCCTCTGATCAACCCAGGAAGAACAAACAGAAAGCCTCTGAGCCTATCAGTGGCGCTCCCAAGGCCAAAATCCAGCCAAAGAATCCAGAGTGCCTGTTAGGGGGAGAAGTGGTTACCTGCCACGCTGCAGTCAGTGACAGGGCTCCTGTGAACACGGCCAAGCACTCTCAAGGCAAACCTCAGAAAGCTGCATCCAGAAAGATCAGCAAAACTAAGAGCCACGGGCAGGAAAAGACCAAAAGGACCAGAGGGAGAAACAAGGCTGAAGAGAACAAGCAGTCAGGGAACAAAGTCAAGGCAGAAGAGAAGCCAGCAATCCCCCACACGAAGCGAAAGGAACACCAAACTGAGCTTCTCCAACAGAGCTTTCAAAAGCCTCGAACCTCCCTTGGCGTGCGCATGCTGGAGTCTGTGAAGGTTCTTCATGCGCTGGGGAAGAAGAATGAGACGAAAACTGGGCTCTCTTCCTGTCGGCTCTTGGGAAAGTCAAGCAACCCCAAAGACCCCCAGCCACCCCCAGCTATCCAGCCATGGCGGCATACCCCACGTGAGGGGAAGGGTCCTGAGAAAACGCAAGTCCAAGCCCAGAAACCAGACAGCAGTGCTGAAACAGAGTGTCCATCTCCAGCCCAGTATGAGCGGCCTCCTCCTGGGAAGGTCAAGTTGATACCTCTGCCTTTTTCTGCCTGGGACAAGCCTCAAGCTCGACCCGCTCCTCGGAGGCCACAGTCTCTGGCCTCACATCGGCCTGCTGGGGCTTACCGTGCCCAGCCTGGTTCTACTGACTCAGCTCAACCTGCTGCAGTCAATTCATCCCAGCCAGCTCCTGCCTCTTTGCCAGGCCCCGCCAAACCAGCTCAGCCAACTGTGACCAACCCAACCCAACCGGCTTGGACCAACCACACCCAGCCTCGTGTCCCTCAGTCTGCTGCTCCTAGGCCTGCACCCTCCAAAACTTCATCTGGCCCTCCTCTCCAGCGGGAGCCTGTTCCCCCTGCTGTGAATAAGCGCCAGGCCCCACCCAAGCTCCAAACCCAATTTCTACTCCAAGACTTCAGCAAGCAACGAGTTCCATGGAGGGAACCCAACGTGCCTGAGCCAGTCATGTCAAAGCCCATCGAACAAGAGCAGAGGCCAGAGCGAGAGGCCATGAAGAGGCGGGCTCAACAACAACGGGAGAATGCTGCCAGATACACCTCTTCGGGCAAGCTGCAATTTTTCACCGAGAGGGAAAACGAAATGGAAATTGCCGACTACTACGGATACGTCAAGTGAGAGCTGCTAGGATTCTTGGTGCCACCTTGGCTACCAGCTGTTCTTCCATACACAGGTAAGACAGGTATAGAACTGAATAAGTAAATGGAATACAATTAAATAGACGAGTAACAAACCTTTCGAATTTTCAGATGCTGCTAACTGGGGCGTGAGAAAGGAAGGACTGAAAGTTGGATGGGAGAATGAAGGAAAGGGGTAAAAACTGAGCAAAGAGGAAGGAACTTGGCCCAGGGCTAGGAAGGCCAAAAGAGACGTATGGATTTAGGAAAGGAAGCAGGAGTGAGGATGAAATGGCAGAAGTAAAAAGCAGGGTCAGAGGTCTGGGTTGAAAGAACACAATTGGAGTAGAGTTGAAGGTGACAGAAGAGGAGTCTAGGTTTACTAGGAGAAATAGAAAAAGTCTCTCGGGGATGCTGGCCTTAAGTCTCACAACCACCAGATAGGTATTTCAGAAAACAAGAGGTTCAGGACACATCTCTGAAAGGTCTGAGTTGCCTTATTCAGGTGTGACTGTAGTGGGGGAATAGGGAAATCTACCAGAGAAGTGGCTAGGGCTCAGAGTTATCCTAGGGGCAGCTGACGACAGGGGCAGAGCCAAGGGAACTGCTGGATCAGGAGGCCCACGAACAAATCAGGGGCAGAGCCGCCTGTCACTTCCCTGCCAGGAAGGAAGCCAGGTATATTACTATAACCAAGGCACACTGGGGTCTTTACTGTATGGAGAACTTGGCTCCTGCCCGCAATCCTACGGCTCGGCGTCACACACAGGAAGTCGGGCCTCTGGGCAACCAGAAATGGGAACGGGACTGAAGGAGATTCAGCCCACAAATATCCGACCACCAGCTTCCACCTCTGCAGTCTGCCACCCTGTGTCTGCTCAACGCATCACAGAAACAAGTTTTCAAGGTGAGTATACAGACGGCAGAGAAAAGTTGAACAATGAGGTCAGCATTCAAAAATGGGGTCAAATCGACAGCTGGGAAGGGGTGTAGAGACAGGTAGAATTTAGATCCTGAGCCTTTAATAACCACTACCTTCTCTCAGTGCTCTCTGTTTTTAGACTCTATATGAGAACACCTAGGGCTTCCCTGGTGGCGCCTGCCAATGCAGGGGACACGGGTTCGAGCCCTGGTCTGCGAAGATCCCACATGCCGTGCAGCAACTAAGCGCATGTGCCACAACGACGGAGCCTGCATTCTAGAGCCCGTGAGCCTCAACTACCGAAGCCCACGTGCCTACAGCCCATGCTCCGCAACAAGAGAAGCCACCGCGATGAGATGCCCGCACACCGCAACCAAGAGTAGCCCCCGCTAGCCGCCAACTAGAGAAAGCCCGTGCACAGCAATGAGAGACCCAGTGCAGCCAAAAAAATAAATACGTAGAATAAATAAGTTCAAACAGTAAATAAATACATAAACATAACTTACAAAAAAAAAGAACACCTAATGCAGGTGGGAAGGTGGGAGGGCCACTGTAGAGGTCATCTATGCTACATGTACAAGAACCCCGAGAGCACACCAATCGGTACCACACTTTTCACTGCTGTAGCCGATCGTTCCCCCCTGTACTGCCACACTGTAGCACTCCCTTCCCTCATCTACTGCTATAGTCTCTTTGGAAGGTTATTTCAGAACTCTTGTTATGAGAGTGCCAGTTGAACTGTCCTCACTTCCTTCATTTATACCAGGATTGAAGACCTTGTGGTCCGAGATCCTGTCCAGAGAGCAAGCAGGCTAAGGCTCTGTCTTTGTTGATGTATTTCATCAGAAAGGGCTCTACCCCCTCTCCTAGTTCATGGTGTGAAGTGTTCTTGGCCTCTCGGGAAAGTGGGGAGAATGGAAAGGACCCTATATGAGAATGCTAGGCTCTGTAAAACATTTCAGGTTTTTAAAAATAAGACTCATTTTGTATTGGACTTACAACAGTCCTATGAAATACAAAGAAAGCCGAGAATCAGTGACAGGAAAGGATCACCAGTAAGAACTACAACAGTCACTGCTTACCTCGTAGCATAGGGCACTGTCCGTGGTCCTTAAGAAGAGTTAGTAGAAATGCCTTTGCCCATCTTGCCCCTGAACCCCTTGAAAGGTACACGACTGCTGTGTTGGTGTTTAGGGGGAGCATCTCACTTACCAGGGACTGACTTCTCCCTTGATTCCTCTGTAGTGATGGAGACTTCCCCGCTGATGAAAAATTCCCTGGGATTGCAACCTCCAAGCCAGACAGCTTTCCTATGGAATGACAGAGAACTTGTCAAGGTGAAACACCAGTCTGCGGGAGAAAGGGAAGAAGAGAATGATGGAAATCGTTTCTGGGAAACTATTTTTACATTATGTGTTGTTTGTTCCCGGTAAATAAACTGAAATCTTCTTAACAGTAAAACAAAATCGAAACCACTAAAGCCAATAATACAGGAGTATAACGTTCGAAAAAAATTTCTTTGGCTGCGCAGCATGTGGGATCTTAGCTCCCCAACCAGGGACTGAACCCACGCCTGCTGCATTGGAAGCGCAGAGTCTTCACCACGGGACCACCGGGGAAGTCCCAGGACTACCACTTTTAAAGGAGAAGGTACAAACCCCTCGGTTCTATGAACTGGAGATTTTTAGTCAGAAGTCAATATATTTGTTGTTAGGCACATTTTATGTTAGGCTGTCTCCCTGCACAGGATGCAGGCGCCTTGAGAATGGAAGTCATATCCCTCTATAGTGCGTCCCTCTTCTTTCTGCTTTGCAGTTTGCTGCTCCACTTGTTCAACCCCACCTAGTAATAACCTATACTTCCCTTGTTCCTGTTTTCCCATCTGGAAAACAGACAAAAGGCAACCAAACAACGCAAAGGTCTCAACAAATAAGGGATATCCAAAACCAGAGATGGCCAGAACTTCTGTACCCCTGATGAAATAGTCCTCATACAAAACCTGATAATCAAATTCCTTAATGCTAGGAATCACAGTGAAAAATAGTATCTGAACTGACTTCTGTCAGATGAGTGAGAACTAAGGTTAATTCAGTGTATCTGAAGCATAGAAAGTGAGGGCAAAAGTGGCACAAGATGGGACTAGAGAAGCAGAGAGGATTCTAGACCACGCAGAGTCTTAAAGGCCAACAGTGTGTTTTCTATTCTCAAAACAATGTTTGTGAGCGATGTTTATGAGCAACGTTCCAACTTGCTTTGAAGGTTTCTTGTGTGAAGAGTGGATGGGAAGGAAACAAGATATATGGACACTAGTTAGGACCTAATCGCAACAGACAGGCAAGTTCAGTATTAGGAAGTTGAGGAAGAGCTGGCTGACAGATTCCAAAGAAATTCAGGAGATGAACTGAAGCGGGCTTAATGGGGTAGGAGATGGAGGAAAGGAAGGTCTTAGGGAATTCAAGGGTTTACTGCACACATGAGCAAAGTCTCAAAATTAATCATTTGAACGTACAGAGGCGGATCTCCCAAATGACACCGGTTAGGAAGCAACGGTACGCCCTTTAGAATTCCTAGAGACAACACAAATCAACTGTTTCGATGGAAAATTCGGCGGGACTCTTGATTTCCATGGGAATACAGAGAAAAGAGACACTGATCTGGCTTGCAGGTATATTTAGGAAGTTGTTAGCCGGACATCACCTACTAGTATCATGTAAGTAGGCCGTCCGAAGTAGGAAGCTTAGGGGAAAAACCTGGAGGAAAACTTAAAAGCTGAAGCCACACCTCCACACTACACCACCTTTCACAATTTCTTCTCAGATAAGCATCATCCCCATCAGTGAAGAAACTCGTACCTCATAATAGGAAAAACAGGCCTAAAGATTCAATGTGTGTCTTGGGAGGTCCCATCTATGCGATATCTTCCTGGGACCAGAAAAGGCCCCAGGAAGATCAATCTCTGCACCCCTGAAAGCTTACCACCAAGGAAAATGACTAGGTCCATAGATTTCCTCCCTCAAACCAGCTTACCTCACACATAGATCATTAGCAACTCAGCCCTTACTCACATTATCACAGTCACAAGAGTGGTTAGGGAGAAAAGCACTAACCAGGGGAACTAAAACAGAGGCAATCCAGGCCAAGCTGGGCTGGTGGCAGATATCTGCTCCTTACGCTCGGGTGCATAATGCGACTCACCACAGTGCCTTTTTCACAGACCCTTTTGAACGTTTCTCCACAGAATCCAACAGCTCAAGTTAGTTCATGGCGCTTCAAGGTCAACAATCGTCAAGAGAAAAACATGCAATATGTCTTACAATGTTGGATTCCTTACAAACAGGACAAGGAGATAACCATGTAGACAAAACCAGAGCATTTGAAAACATCTGTATTCTACAAACACACCAGTGAATGCTATAAATAAGGTACTATGACATAAAACAAAATGAAAACTAGATGTGAGACTGTTCTCTTCAGTGTACAGACTTCATGGCAGTTGCTGCACACTATATCTAGCTACTTAGATCTTTAACTCTCTGTTCTGTTAATACCAAATGAGGCCCAAGTGTGTCAACCTGTTTCCCACAGAAACCAAAAAGTCTACATGCATCTCTTTTCTCCTGTGCCCTTTCACCTTACCTGCTCCCAATTCTCCACCAACGTCCTCCTCTTTCTCTAATTATTCTCCTCTTCATTTTGCTTGGCCTTGCACCCAAGCATGCAAGACAGAGAGTCCTAGAGGTCCAAGATTCTAGAGTGGCTGTTTGCAAGGCGGAGGAGATTACAGTAACTGCCACACTGTATATACTTCTGTGCAAAGAAAAAGGGACAGTGTTCAGAATGTCTCTCACATATAACAAGAGCTGGAGATGGCAGGATACCTGTGTGGCCCAAGGAACTAGAGCTAGCAAATTACGGGCCAAACAATTGCAACCAAAGGCTGGAAGAGGAAAGGTCTGCAACCAGCTCTGTCTCCTAGCTCTCTGGTATTTGCTGCCAACGGGCAGAGTCTATTTCGTGAGGCATCAAGCACTGAAAAGAAGACTCCTGCTGCTGGAAGTTGACAGGAAGTAACGTCCAATGCAAGATCAAGGCTTGTCCTCGAAGCAATGCCCATAATGGAAGAAAAAAAAACAAGAGAAAGCGGAAGAGAAATGTTAAGTCGCAAGTCCAACCTGGCCCCCAGCCTAGCCCAGCCCAAGGAAGGTAGGAGTCAAGGAGAAGAAACTAAAAGAGAAGAGCCTTGGACCACAACATTCTCCACAAGGTACACTCAACAAACTTCACCCTACTCTTGAACCAAGTTACAAAGAGAGCTTCTTAATCCCTACTTTGGCTCCTTAAAAGCTGCTATCAGTTCACTCATTAGACACATATGATTTCAGAACAACTGTAATAGTTCAAACTAGATGGCTCTTTCCTTCCTAAGGATTATTAATTAAATAAGATCTATATAGCTCTAAGTATATGATACATAAAATAGAATACTCTGTAGAATGTAAGTAACTCTTAGTTCAGTGTATTAATGAACGTCTGTAAGAAATGTTGCAATGATTTCCCTAATGGAAGAGCCTGGGGGAGGTAAATCTGTCTTCTAGGATTTCCTCCCCAGAGCTCAGAAACTCAGGTGTTGTTTTAGCTCTCCTACACTCTCTTCACCCAAGCCCGCCTTCCTGTTGGGGATCGGACCTCCCTATTGGCTCTCTCATACCTTTCAACTGCCTGCTTTGTGACATCACTCTCCTACCAAACCTACTACCACTTGGTAGAGCCTTGGGGTTTCCGTGGAGCTGTTTGGACCAGTAACCAGTGACCTCTGTACTGGACACGTGCGCCGTTCAGCTGCAGCCACTCAGACATCCTCTAGTGTTGTCTCCTCATCCCTTGTACCTGCAGTGGATGCTTCCTCTTCTCTGACCATGTCAGGTAAGAAAAGAAACTTTGGAAAGTTTTGCGTTCGATTTCTTTTGCCCCTAAATTGAGTAGGAGATTCAAAATAGCATGGAATAATGAGGGAAAGTATTGAACTACAAGTCTGGAGACCTAATTTCACTTTTGACTTTGACGTTTACTATCTGTGTGACTTTGGACAAATCACTGGCTGTCTCACAAAGCCTGTTGCTTTCCTTAACTGTTACGTTAGGATACCACATTGGGTTGATCACTCTGATCCCCTTCTTTTCCAGTACTGAGCCTTAAAGGGTACCCATGTAGAAAACGAAATCAGACACTTCTCAAGAGTGTTTCAACAGAAACATAGAAAAGCCAGGGGACATAGAAAACTAGCAATATATACCAAGATGTTTCATCTCTAATGGTCTCCCTCCACTAGGATTTCGACTAGTTGAAAAGAGAGAATAGGGAGAGAGGATGGAGAGTACTGGGCTCTACAGGGAGGCACAGAGTCGAGCGTAAGGAAGTTTAGGATGGTTTTCATTAGCACAGGCCAACAGGCACCAAGAGATGGGAGAAAATGTAAGAATGAAGAGGGAAAGCATAGAGGAGCTCTCAAGAAAAACGGAGTTTGCAATGGAATGCTGATGGGAACCAAAGATTTTCAATTAAAGCAGAAACAGCACAGAGGGAAACCTGCTCAGAGCAGGGCAAAACCAAGTTGATGGTAGCAAACCCTTACATTAACAGACGAAGAAGGAAAGTAAGGCCAGAACAGGGGATCACCAGCAAAGGCAGCTTATCAGAAAAGTCATACTCCGTTTTCTTTCTTTTATTGCCTCTCTGAATACAGTTGGCCACTTGACAGTTTTGAATATAAACATTTTAGAAACACGTTTTAGAAATGATGCCTCCTATAAACAAGCAACCACAGTGGTTATCTAGGGGGCTGCTTTTCAGTGTTTTATTCTTTCTAATTTTTAAACTAGGTAGACATTTCGCCAATTCAACATTTTAAGTGATATCTTCTAAATTGAATCAGAAGGACTATTTTCCTTTGTGTGATATGTAGGTTCTAAGGCAAGGCTGCTTTTCATTTTTACAGTTATTTCCTTCCTAACACAGAGAGCACATTGATCAACAGCCATCGTTCGCTTGTAGATCTTAGCTACCGAAGAAGAAGAAGAAGAAGAAGAAAAAGTCAAGCCCCACATCTCTAATTCCCCCCCACTTAGGGAATTCCCTGGCGGTCCAGTGCTTAGGACTCGGTGCTTTCACGGCCAGGGCCACGCGGCGCGGCCAAAGAAACAAAACAAACAAACATCCACGTTTATCGAAAACCATATTGTGGAGTCCTGTGGATTTTCTTACATTTGAAAATCTTTTTTAATGGGATTCTAGGCATGATGGTTTTTTGAGGTTTTGGGATGCCATCTTCTTGGATGCTGAAGATGATTCTAATCTAAGTTCTAGGATAAATCCAAAAACCTTCCTGATACATTTTAAGCTTCCTTTCTGCTTATTATATAAGCTATATTCATTGAAATATATATTTCTCCTAGGCTTAATACCTCTTACTTGCTGGGTAAAAATATGAAGGAGCACAATAATGAAACTCTTTTACACTTATTATTTTGCTGTCTGCTTCGTACCGGTTTTCATTGAAATACTTGTCTATATGTGTTGTGGCTACCTATACATGCACATTTATTGCATTCTGTTGCTTGTTATGCATTTTTTACTGACATACCTTCTCTGTCTGTATGCATTGGCTAGGAATTCATTCACCTCTATCACCTCCATCGTGTTTTCTGGTTAATAGTATTCACTAAAATAGAGTGGGCAAAATTCACTTTCATAATATTGCATGGATAGTACAGAATGCCATTTGTTAGTAAGTTCATTAGGCTTCGATACTTGCCACATACCCCCGTTTTCATTAATATCTATGGATTTCTTTTTCGTTAACGTAATATGCTTGTCATGATTTTTCTTTGTCTTTCTAGAACTTATTGTATCTTCCTCCATATAAACCATACGCAATAGATCAGCTTATTCATCTATTAATTATTACTGCTATTATTATTGGTGGTGGTGTTATAACCACTTTATAGATGAGTAATCTGAAGGAATCAGATAACTTTTCCCTTTCCAAAAGCACTTAAGAAATCCACTTTCGGGTAATCATTTTGAGGTAGGATGAGAAACCAGGCTTGAAGAGGGCAAAAATGACTCTTTCAATTCACCAGTTGGACTGAGCTGTACGTCACCTCTAGGTAATAGCGTGGGAACTGCACAAGCAAAGGGAGACACTGAAGACGACAATGGTAATAGCCGTACTGTTTTCTAATGGACAAAAAAAAATGCCTATATTATAAGTTCTGTTTCTCCTGCTTTCTGGCAGTATCATGCTCAGAGTGGAGTCCTGGCAAGGAAGTCAGGATACTTAGGTTCTGAAACCTGGTAATGATACTAACATAATGAGAGAACTTGAACAAGTCAACCCGACCTCTCTGAGCCTCAGTTTCCTTACTCACGAAATGAGACTGAGAACATCGAAGTTCTCTAAGGGCCTCCTAGTTCTAAAATGCTTCCAGTCTAGGAAATAGCATAGAAGTCAATACGAGTGCAGGCTGAAGGGAAAGACAGGGCAGGGAGAAGGTTGCTTCCAGCCTAGAGAACAATCTCTGAACCACACCACTTGGCTCTTCTGCCCGTCTGTGCCCAAGATTGGGAGCACAGGCAGTTAATAGAGAAGAGTGGAAAACTGCTCAGTCCTTACAGCCATCATTAACTGTCTGATTTTGGGTTTCTCAGGAAGTAGTGATAGTAGAGGTGTCCTGATAGCAAGAACCTTCAGATGATGCCGTTCCTCAAACGTAGTGAGAATTTCTCAACCTCCCTGAGTTTGTCATGACCCTCTTGTTCTTACAGAAAATTTCCAACATCCATCTCTACTTGGAACTCTAAATTCTCTGCAGCATTCTCCTCCTGTGGTGAGCAATGCAACTTCCCTAACACGAAGTGTCTGCAACTTCTCCAGAGTCTCTGCCCCTGCCGTCAGTTCGGCATCGGCTACTGGTACCCCTTTCCAGACACTCATGGGTAGTGCCTACCTTTACCAACATTCTAGCACGACTATGTTATCTGGAGTTACTGACCACAGCCAGATCTCCACTTCAGCTGCTTCCTATCCAGGTGTTCTTGAGTGGGACATCACAGCAAGCACTGAAAAGAATTCTTCTTCACTCGGAGACTTTACTCTGGCACTCACTGACCGCCACACAGCTGCCTCCTCCATGTTTCTGGCAGCCCAGTATGATAAAACTTCAGACGCCAAGAACATGGTCCCTCTACATCCATCGCTTTCTGCCAGCCTTGCTCAGGGAACACCATCTCAGATTCCAAATCAGGGGCAGAGCCGCCTGCCACTTCCCTGCCAGGAAGGAAGCCAGGTATATTACTATAACCAAGGCACACTGGGGTCTTTACTGTATGGAGAACTTGGCTCCTGCCCGCAATCCTACGGCTCGGCGTCATACACAGGAAGTCGGGCCTCTGGGCAACCAGAAATGGGAATGGGACTGAAGGAGATTCAGCCCACAAATATCCGACCAGCAGCTTCTACCTCTGCAGTCTGCCACCCTGTGCCTGCTCAACGCATCACAGAAACAAGTTTTCAAGGTGAGTATAACAAACGCCAGAGAAAGTTGAAGAATGAGGTCGGCATTCAAAAATGGGGTCAAATCGACAGCTGGGAAGGGGTGTAGAGGCAGGTAGAATTTAGATCCTGAGCCTTTAATAACCACTACCTTCGCTCAGTGCCCTCTGTTTTTAGACTCTATATGAGAACACCTAGGGCTTCCCTGGTGGCGCCTGCCAATGCAATGCGGGGGACACGGGTTCGAGCCCTGGTCTGCGAAGATCCCACATGCCGTGCAGCAACTAAGCGCATGTGCCACAACGACGGAGCCTGCATTCTAGAGCCCGTGAGCCTCAACTACCGAAGCCCACGTGCCTACAGCCCATGCTCCGCAACAAGAGAAGCCACCGCAATGAGAAGCCCGCACACCGCAACCAAGAGTAGCCCCCGCTAGCCGCCAACTACAGAAAGCCCGTGCACTGCAATGAGAGACCCAGTGCAGCCAAAAAAATAAATACGTAGAATAAATAAGTTCAAACAGTAAATAAATACATAAACATAAATTACAAAAAAAAGAACACCTAATGCAGGTGGGAAGGTGGGAGGGCCACTGTAGAGGTCATCTATGCTACATGTACAAGAACCCCGAGAGCACACCAATCGGTACCACACTTTTCACTGCTGTAGCCGATCGTTCCCCCTGTACTGCCACACTGTAGCACTCCCTTCCCTCATCTACTGCTATAGTCTCTTTGGAAGGTGTTTCAGAACTCTTGTTATGAGAGTGCCAGTTGAACTGTCCTCACTTCCTTCATTTATACCAGGATTGAAGACCTTGTGGTCCGAGATCCTGTCCAGAGAGCAAGCAGGCTAAGACTCTGTCTTTGTTGATGTATTTCATCAGAAAGGGCTCTACCCCCTCTCCTAGTTCATGGTGTGACGTGTTCTTGGCCTCTCGGGAGAGTGGGGAGAATGGAAAGGACCCTATATGAGAATATGCTAGGCTCTGTAAAACATTTCAGGTTTTTAAAAATAAGACTCATTTTGTATTGGACTTATAACAGTCCTATGAAATACAAAGCGAGCCGAGAATCAGCGACAGGAAAGGCTCACCAGTAAGAATTACAACAGTCACCGCTTACCTCGTAGCATAGGGCACTGTCCATGATCCTTAAGAAGAGTTAGTAGAAATGCCTTGCCCATCTTGCCCCTGAACCCCTTGAAAGGTACACGACTGCTGTGTTGGTGTTTAGGGGGAGCATCTCACTTACCAGGGACTGACTTCTCCCTTGATCCCTTTGTAGGGATGGAGACCTCCCCCCTGGTGATGAAAAATTCCCTGGGATTGCAACCTCCAAGCCAGACGTTTTGTGTGACACAAAGTCAAGAACTCCCCAAGTCCTGCAGTAGCAGAAACAGCCACATACTTGAGAGTAACCCACCATCTGAACTTGGGGACATTTCAGTGACAGCTCCAGTCCAGAGTGCCAGGCGTCTCCTGGCCCTGCCTCCAGCTCCAAGCCAGGGACAAATAGAGAGTAAGCACGTGGATGATATCAAAACCAAGCTTTCAAAGCCTCTGGATGCCTACCAGATCCCAACAGAGAACCAAGATCCTCCACTACTCCCTTTAGGAATCCCTGATATTCACCAGCCGCTGGCCTGCACCGATCCCCTCAGCCAAGAGGAGCAGCCTGGTTCTGAAAATGCTGATCTGGGAGAGAACAGCCGGAGTCGTCAGGACCTAGGGACACTTGAAAATGGGACTGAACCTAGCAGTGGTCTTGCAGACGTTACTACACTGGCGGAGGATATTCACCTTCCCCAGCTCTTTAATCCTTTGAAAGAGCTTGATCAATCCCAAGGTCCCAACGTGATCAAAGCTAAAGACACCAGAGCCATTAAGGTGAATCAGGTGCAGGAAAAGCCAAGTGTCATAAAGGTTCCCTCTGATCAACCCAGGAAGAACAAACAGAAAGCCTCTGAGCCTATCAGTGGCGCTCCCAAGGCCAAAATCCAGCCAAAGAAACCAGAGTGCCTGTTAGGGGGAGAAGTGGTTACCTGCCACGCTGCAGTCAGTGACAGGGCTCCTGTGAACACGGCCAAGCACTCTCAAGGCAAACCTCAGAAAGCTGCATCCAGAAAGATCAGCAAAACTAAGAGCCACGGGCAGGAAAAGACCAAAAGGACCAGAGGGAGAAACAAGGCTGAAGAGAACAAGCAGTCAGGGAACAAAGTCAAGGCAGAAGAGAAGCCAGCAATCCCCCACACGAAGCGAAAGGAACACCAAACTGAGCTTCTCCAACAGAGCTTTCAAAAGCCTCGAACCTCCCTTGGCGTGCGCATGCTGGAGTCTGTGAAGGTTCTTCATGCGCTGGGGAAGAAGAATGAGACGAAAACTGGGCTCTCTTCCTGTCGGCTCTTGGGAAAGTCAAGCAACCCCAAAGACCCCCAGCCACCCCCAGCTATCCAGCCATGGCGGCATACCCCACGTGAGGGGAAGGGTCCTGAGAAAACGCAAGTCCAAGCCCAGAAACCAGACAGCAGTGCTGAAACAGAGTGTCCATCTCCAGCCCAGTATGAGCGGCCTCCTCCTGGGAAGGTCAAGTTGATACCTCTGCCTTTTTCTGCCTGGGACAAGCCTCAAGCTCGACCCGCTCCTCGGAGGCCCCAGTCTCTGGCCTCACATCGGCCTGCTGGGGCTTACCGTGCCCAGCCTGGTTCTACTGACTCAGCTCAACCTGCTGCAGTCAATTCATCCCAGCCAGCTCCTGCCTCTTTGCCAGGCCCCGCCAAACCAGCTCAGCCAACTGTGACCAACCCAACCCAACCGGCTTGGACCAACCACACCCAGCCTCGTGTCCCTCAGTCTGCTGCTCCTAGGCCTGCACCCTCCAAAACTTCATCTGGCCCTCCTCTCCAGCGGGAGCCTGTTCCCCCTGCTGTGAATAAGCGCCAGGCCCCACCCAAGCTCCAAACCCAATTTCTACTCCAAGACTTCAGCAAGCAACGAGTTCCATGGAGGGAACCCAACGTGCCTGAGCCAGTCATGTCAAAGCCCATCGAACAAGAGCAGAGGCCAGAGCGAGAGGCCATGAAGAGGCGGGCTCAACAACAACGGGAGAATGCTGCCAGATACACCTCTTCGGGCAAGCTGCAATTTTTCACCGAGAGGGAAAACGAAATGGAAATTGCCGACTACTACGGATACGTCAAGTGAGAGCTGCTAGGATTCTTGGTGCCACCTTGGCTACCAGCTGTTCTTCCATACACAGGTAAGACAGGTATAGAACTGAATAAGTAAATGGAATACAATTAATAGACGAGTAACAAACCTTTCGAATTTTCAGATGCTGCTAACTGGGGCGTGAGAAAGGAAGGACTGAAAGTTGGATGGGAGAATGAAGGAAAGGGGGAAAAACTGAGCAAAGAGGAAGGAACTTGGCCCAGGGCTAGGAAGGCCAAAAGAGACGTATGGATTTAGGAAAGGAAGCAGGAGTGAGGATGAAATGGCAGAAGTAAAAAGCAGGGTCAGAGGTCTGGGTTGAAAGAACACAATTGGAGTAGAGTTGAAGGTGACAGAAGAGGAGTCTAGGTTTACTAGGAGAAATAGAAAAAGTCTCTCGGGGACGCTGGCCTTAAGTCTCACAACCACCAGATAGGTATTTCAGAAAACAAGAGGTTCAGGACACATCTCTGAAAGGTCTGAGTCGCCTTATTCAGGTGTGACTGTAGTGGGGGAATAGGGAAATCTACCAGAGAAGTGGCTAGGGCTCAGAGTTATCCTAGGGGCAGCTGACGACAGGGGCAGAGCCAAGGGAACTGCTGGATCAGGAGGCCCACGGACAAATCAGGGGCATAGCCGCCTGTCACTTCCCTGCCAGGAAGGAAGCCAGGTATATTACTATAACCAAGGCACACTGGGGTCTTTACTGTATGGAGAACTTGGCTCCTGCCCGCAATCCTACGGCTCGGCGTCACACACAGGAAGTAGGGCCTCTGGGCAACCAGAAATGGGAATGGGACTGAAGGAGATTCAGCCCACAAATATCCGACCACCAGCTTCCACCTCTGCAATCTGCCACCCTGTGTCTGCTCAACGCATCACAGAAACAAGTTTTCAAGGTGAGTATACAGACGGCAGAGAAAAGTTGAACAATGAGGTCAGCATTGAAAAATGGGGTCAAATCGACAGCTGGGAAGGG
Source organism: Balaenoptera ricei (assembly GCF_028023285.1). Lineage (NCBI taxonomy): Eukaryota > Metazoa > Chordata > Mammalia > Artiodactyla > Balaenopteridae > Balaenoptera > Balaenoptera ricei. Next base: position 37,271,485 of record NC_082651.1, read on the forward strand.
GTGTAGAGACAGGTAGAATTTAGATCCTGAGCCTTTAATAACCACTACCTTCTCTCAGTGCTCTCTGTTTTTAGACTCTATATGAGAACACCTAGGGCTTCCCTGGTGGCGCCTGCCAATGCAGGGGACACGGGTTCGAGCCCTGGTCTGCGAAGATCCCACATGCCGTGCAGCAACTAAGCGCATGTGCCACAACGACGGAGCCTGCATTCTAGAGCCCGTGAGCCTCAACTACCGAAGCCCACGTGCCTACAGCCCATGCTCCGCAACAAGAGAAGCCACCGCGATGAGATGCCCGCACACCGCAACCAAGAGTAGCCCCCGCTAGCCGCCAACTAGAGAAAGCCCGTGCACAGCAATGAGAGACCCAGTGCGGCCAAAAAAATAAATACGTAGAATAAATAAGTTCAAACAGTAAATAAATACATAAACATAACTTACAAAAAAAAAGAACACCTAATGCAGGTGGGAAGGTGGGAGGGCCACTGTAGAGGTCATCTATGCTACATGTACAAGAACCCCGAGAGCACACCAATCGGTACCACACTTTTCACTGCTGTAGCCGATCGTTCCCCCCTGTACTGCCACACTGTAGCACTCCCTTCCCTCATCTACTGCTATAGTCTCTTTGGAAGGTGTTTCAGAACTCTTGTTATGAGAGTGCCAGTTGAACTGTCCTCACTTCCTTCATTTATACCAGGAGTGAAGACCTTGTGGTCCGAGATCCTGTCCAGAGAGCAAGCAGGCTAAGGCTCTGTCTTTGTTGATGTATTTCATCAGAAAGGGCTCTACCCCCTCTCCTAGTTCATGGTGTGAAGTGTTCTTGGCCTCTCGGGAAAGTGGGCAGAATGGAAAGGACCCTATATGAGAATGCTAGGCTCTGTAAAACATTTCAGGTTTTTAAAAATAAGACTCATTTTGTATTGGACTTACAACAGTCCTATGAAATACAAAGAAAGCCGAGAATCAGTGACAGGAAAGGATCACCAGTAAGAACTACAACAGTCACCGCTTACCTCGTAGCATAGGGCACTGTCCGTGATCCTTAAGAAGAGTTAGTAGAAATGCCTTTGCCCATCTTGCCCCTGAACCCCTTGAAAGGTACACGACTGCTGTGTTGGTGTTTAGGGGGAGCATCTCACTTACCAGGGACTGACTTCTCCCTTGATTCCTCTGTAGTGATGGAGACTTCCCCGCTGATGAAAAATTCCCTGGGATTGCAACCTCCAAGCCAGACAGCTTTCCTATGGAATGACAGAGAACTTGTCAAGGTGAAACACCAGTCTGCGGGAGAAAGGGAAGAAGAGAATGATGGAAATCGTTTCTGGGAAACTATTTTTACATTATGTGTTGTTTGTTCCCGGTAAATAAACTGAAATCTTCTTAACAGTAAAACAAAATCGAAACCACTAAAGCCAATAATACAGGAGTATAACGTTCGAAAAAAATTTCTTTGGCTGCGCAGCATGTGGGATCTTAGCTCCCCAACCAGGGATTGAACCCACGCCTGCTGCATTGGAAGCGCAGAGTCTTCACCACGGGACCACCGGGGAAGTCCCAGGACTACCACTTTTAAAGGAGAAGGTACAAACCCCTCGGTTCTATGAACTGGAGATTTTTAGTCAGAAGTCAATATATTTGTTGTTAGGCACATTTTATGTTAGGCTGTCTCCCTGCACAGGATGCAGGCGCCTTGAGAATGGAAGTCATATCCCTCTATAGTACGTCCCTCTTCTTTCTGCTTTGCAGTTTGCTGCTCCACTTGTTCAACCCCACCTAGTAATAACCTATACTTCCCTTGTTCCTGTTTTCCCATCTGGAAAACAGACAAAAGGCAACCAAACAACGCAAAGGTCTCAACAAATAAGGGATATCCAAAACCAGAGATGGCCAAAACTTCTGTATCCCTCATGAAACCTAGCCCGGTGTTCAATACTTAGGTATCATTAATACATGCGTGTTGACTGAAACAGTTGAAACTCAATTCTTCCACTTCCCAGTTTAGTTTTAGTCCTCATACAAAACCTGATAATCAACTTGGTTAATGCTAGGGATCACAGTGAAAAATAATATCTGAACTGACTTCTGTCAGATGAGTGAGAACTAAGGTTATTTCAGTGTATCTGAAGCATAGAAAGTGAGGGCAAAAGTGGCATAAGATGGGGCTAGAGAAGCAGAGAGGATTCTAGACCACGCAGAGTCTTAAAGGCCAACACTGTTTTCTATTCTCAAAACAATGCTTGTGAGCGATGTTTATGAGCAATGTTCCAACTTGCCTTGAAGGTTTTTTGTGTGAAGAACGGATTGGAAGGAAACAAGATATATGGACACTAGTTAGGACCTAATCGCAACACACAGGCAAGTTCAGTATTAGGGTGTTGAGGGAGAGCTGACAGATTCCAAAGAAATTCAGGAGATGAACTGAAGCGGGCTTAATGGGGTATGAGATGGAGGAAAGGAAGGTCTTAGGGAATTAAAGGGTTTACTGCACACATGAGCAAAGTCTCAAAATTAATCATTTGAACGTACAGAGGTAGATCTCTCAAATGACTCCGGTTAGGAAGCAACGGTACGCCCTTTAGAATTCCTAGAGACAACACAAATCAACTGTTTCGATGGAAAATTCGGCGGGACCGGTGCGTTTTTTCACTCCAACTTAGCTCCAGTTCCTATTACTCACATCTTCTGTGCCAAAACAACACAGCTGGAGGAACTGAAGGGGATTCCGTTTTGGTAATTAAGGAGTGTCCCCAACACTGACAGTCCCATCTTAAAAAGCACTCCCTCTGCATTTTACCCGAGGAGCAATGGCCAGAGCCTCCCTTTGAAAACGATGGGCAGAAATGAGAACATCACACACAGTCCCTTTCAGCTACTGTGAACTGAGCCGCGAGACGACCAATACCCCCTGGCACAGCGCGGACGGGCCAGCGCGCGGGGGCAACAGGGACAGGAGACAGCACAAGAGACGAAGCCCAGGCCCAGGGGCCAAGGCCTATTACCTTTCCGGCATGTGCAAAACATAAAACAGAAGCAATATTGTAACAAATTCATTAAAGACTTAAGAAAAAAACAAAAATCAGATGCTAAAGTGCCTACTCTAACCACTATACTATACTATATTGCTTCTATAAAACAAGCACTAAACCTCAGATACAGAAAAAAACCCTTTTCGTGTCCTCACACCTAGGTCAAAATTACAAAGCGTTAATTCAGGAGACAGAAAGGGAAGGAATAAATCTGAATGAATCTGAGTCAGAACACAGTGCTATAACCTTAGGCAAATTCCACAATACCCATGCCTCAACATGGCAAATTCCACAATACCCATGCCTCAACCTCCCTATCTATAAAGGAGTTAACCACACCAGCGCTAACCATTACTTGCCTCCTGGTAGCTTGTGAGTGTTAATTAATATTTGTAATAAATACACAGATCATCAGTTGAAAGAAACAAGGAAAACTACAGCGTTATTATTATTGCCTTGTTGCTAGAGCTAAACACCACAAATCAACATAAATAACTTATGTACACCAAGAATGTAGGGTTTGAATATGTACTTTGAAAGGCAATCGTATAATTAGTTGTTTCACCTCTAATTGCTTTTCCTTTTTTTTTTTTTTTTTTTAATTTAAAAAAGCAATACAGGGACTTCCCTGGTGGTTCAGTGGTAAAGAATCCGTCCTGCAATGCAGGGGACGCGGGTTCGATTCCCGGTCGGGGAACTAAGATCCCACATGCCGCGGGGCAACTAAGCCCTCGCACCAAACTACTGAGCTCGCACACCTCAATGAGGTAGCCCACGTGCCACAACTAGAGAGAGAAAACCCGCACGCCACAACTAGAGAGAAGCTCTCATGCTGCAACGAAGAGCCCGTGCGCCGCAACGACAATAAAGATCCCACATGCCTTAACGAAGGTCCCGCATGCCGCAACTAAGACCCAATACAGCCAATCAACCAATCAATCAATCAAGTGGGGCGGGGGGAGCAATACAGGAATTTCCCTGGCAGTCCAGCGGTTAAGACTCCAAGCTCCCAATGCAGGGGGCACGGGCTCGATCCCTGATTGGGGAACCAAGATCCCACATGTGGCACAGCGTAGCCGAAAAAAAAACAAAAAAAGCAACACATACCCTACGGCATTTATCCCAGAGAACGCATGTTCGCACAAAAAAAGGTACACAAATGTCCACAGCATCTCTATCAGTAATAGTCAGGAAATGGGAAAAAAACTCAGATGTTCTTCAATGGGCAAGTGATTAAACAAACTGAAGTACAGCCAAACCATGGAATACTACTCAGCAATTAAAAAGAAAGCGGCACTGGGACCTCTCTGGTGTTCCAGCGGTTAAGACTCTGCACTCTCAATGCAGGGGGCCCAGGTTCCATCCCTGGTCAGGGAACTAGATCCCGCATGCTGCAACTAAAGACCCGCACAGCCAAATAAATAAATAAATATTTTTTTAAAAAAAAAAGGAGCACTGTTGATTCATGCAATTTGGATGACTCTCCAGGGAATTACACTGATTGAAAAAGGCCGATCCAAAAGGTTGCATACTGGGAATTCCCTGGCGGTCCAGTGTTTAGCACTCAGCACTTTCACTACCTGGGCTGGGTTCAATCCTTGGTCGGGGAACTAAGATCGCACAACCGGCAGCGCAGCCAAAAAAAAATTTTTTTTACTTAAAAAAAAAAAAAAGGTTACACACTATATGATTTTATTCACATAACATTCTTTTTTTTTAATTAATTAGTTAATTTATTTTATTTTTGGCTGCGTTGGGTCTTCGTTGCTGCGTGTGGGCTTTCTCTAGTTGCGGCGAGCGGGGGCTACTCTTTGTTGCAGTGTGCGGGCTTCTCGCTGCGGTGGCTTCTCTTGTTGCAGAGCACGGGCTCTAGGCACGCGGGCTTCAGTAGTTGTGGCACGTGGGCTCAGTAGTTGTGGCTCCCGGGCTCTAAAGCGCAGGCTCAGTCGTTGTGGCGCATGGGCTTAGTTGCTCCGCGGCATGTGGGATCTTCCCGGACAAGGGATCAAACCCATGTCCCCTGCAATGGCAGGCAGATTCTTAACCGCTGCGCCACCAGGGAAGTCCCACATAACATTCTTGAAATGACAGGTTGCCAGGGACAGATAGGGCCGGGGGAGTGGGAGACGGGCCATCTTCCCCAGGGGGTATTTTCCCTTGATCATCTGCACAAAAACTTTATTGCAACTTTATCCACTGCACTATCAGATCATTATGATTTGGTGGGGAGTGGGGGAGCAGCAGTGGCTATAAAATGGCATCAGGAGAGATCCTGTGGGATGGAAATGTTCTCTATCTTGACTGTGTCAATGGCAATACCCAGGTTGTGACAGTATACTATGATTCTGTAAGATGTTACCATTGGGGAAAACTGGGGAAAGGACACACAGGAGCTATCGCACTATTATTTCTTACAATTGCATGTAAACCTACAATAATCTGTAAACAAAAAGTTTAATCAGAAATGAAGGCAACACATGCCTCTTGTAACAAGTAAAACAATAGTCTGTGGTCAGTCTCTTTCTCTACCCGTCCCATTCCCTCCCTCTTGAGATAACCATGCAAACTCACTGCTCATACAAACAGGCATGCATTTAATACTTTCTGTTTACTGTATCAAAATGGGATCATACATACTACATATTACCCTGCAGCCTACCTTCTTCACCCATCATCCCTATATCATAGAGAGCTTAAAAAAAAAAAATTTTTTTTTAAGTGCCAAGCAGGATGGCAGGTATAGAAAATTTTCTGACTAGGGCAAATCTGACAAATGTTTACCGTGCTAATGTGCCATAGCTCAGCCAGGTGCATTCAGTGAGAGCACAATATGCAAGTAGCATTCTAAAGAGATCTGCAAAAAATGCAAGGTCTTCAGCAGCTCTTCGAGGATCCCATCCCCCTCTCTGCCTCCTCCATGGAACCATCCCATGGAGGTTTAACAGTTTAACTCCATTTGCCCCCTCCTGCTGTTTGTGCTTTTGTTGTATACTTCTGTTCTACATCTCCACAAGACATTATTATTGTCATTTATTTACAAAATAACGTATAAATATAAAGGTGTATGTACCTGGGTATATGTACATGTATATATTAGACACACACACACACTTTAAGTGCTCTTTGTTCTTTCCTGCAGTTGTGTTCTTTTTTTTGGGGGGGGGGGGGGCAAGTTTTTATATTGGTAAAGTTCTGTACTACTAGAAATAGAAGATTTGAAAAGAAAAGTGAGACTTGAGGATTATCTGTGGAGCTTATCCTCATTCTCCTGCTGACGCATTATGTGTTTATAATTTGAGAACTGCAGATAAATACAAACTGGTCTTCTCCATACTTGCTCACTAAGGAATTCCTCATTTCTAGGAAACGTCTATTTCAAGGAAAGGAAACAAACAAAAACACCTAGTGCACTAGATGATTAAAAGGTACACATTTTATAGCCTGAGTTCGAGAAAAAAATTACCCAAGAAACGGCCTTTTTCCCTAGGAGCCAGCTTCTACTAGGGGAGTCTAGGGTTCTCTAGGCAAAGAAAAAAAACTTGCCAGTTTAAACAGAGTAACAGAAACGTTCAGCCAATCAAATATACAGAACTCATCACTTGCAGTGAGGAATGAAAGGCCTGTATCAACAGAAAAAATAAATGGCACCGGCAACGTCTGCAACAGAAAACAAACAGGAAATCCTTTAAAAAGCCAAAATTGCAAAGACAGATGAACAGGGTATGAAATTACACGCCGGGCAATGCACCTGTTAAAGGAAAAGAGGCGCACACCAAGTCTGAAGTCTTAAGAATTCGGTGTTTAACACTACTTCTGCATGCTGCCCAGCAGAAAACTCGGGTCCTGGCTTAATCCACAACGCACACTTCATTTAAGGAGGTGAACTGCTTGGTCTGACTCAGTTTCTTATTCTGTAAAATGAATGCAACACAGCTGTCGTGAGTCCCCAAAGAATTCTGCACAAACGCTTTGTAACTCCAAAGTGCTGTGCAAATCAGAGCAGCCCTTCTCTCCTTCACATTCGTTGGACTTAGAATTTCAGAAGTTTAGCTGAAAATATAGACGACTCGGAAGCAAGGGACTGAGAGTGGCCCACACAGGTGGAAAGAAATGCAGAAACTGGAGCACCTCATACAAACCGCAAGAGACCACGTTCACGTGCACACGTTATCAGTAACAGAAAACGCCACCGGTAGCAACTGTAAACCACTGAGAGGACCAGCAACGACATGTGTCCAAATCCAGCCGGCAGCACAGCCTCGTCGGCGGCAATGCCTTAAACACAGCTCCCCGCACTCCGCGGCCTAACGAGATCCACTTTTTCCAAAAAGTTTAGCAACTTGCCAAGTACACTGGCGTAGTTCACCTTTTTTAATTGCTAAACAAACATGCAGGGGAGTTGAGACAATCAAGGGAATGTTCAGCCTTCCTCAAAAATAAGATCCAGGAAATTCACGTTTTGCTTGAACAGTTTCATGTCTAAAACTGATCACAAACCTCTGTTTGATGTTGTTTTCTCGCTGCTGGCCAATGAGCCCGGGAAAGAGAACCAATTCTTTCAAACAGGGAGGGCTCTCTGCACTCTTCAGCTAAACCAGCGAGGCTTTACCACCGTCACGTTTAAAATAATGAGGAAGATGCCTCCATAGAGTTTACCGGGCTGCGCTAATCACGAGGGGCCTCGGGCGCCCAGGGCGGATCCCAGCGCCGGTGGCCGCGGGACCGGACGCCCTCCCCGGGACCCCCCCAGGACCCCCTCCCCGGGACGCGGCCGCGGGACAGGACGCCCCCCAGAACCCCTGCCCGGGACGCAGCTGCGGGACAGGACGCCCCCCAGACCCCTGCCCGGGACGCAGCTGCGGGACAGGACGCCCCCCAGAACCCCTGCCCGGGACGCGGCCGCGGGACACGAAGCTCCCCCCTCCCCAGGAACCCCTCCCCAGAGCGCGGGCCTCGCCGCCGTCTCGCAGCACCCGCCGCGCTCACCGCGGGCCGGGAGCCCCCTCAGGCCGACTGGCCCCCGCCCGCCGCCCGGCCTCCCTCCGGCCCGCGCCGCCCGCCGCGCTCACCGCGTTTTTCTTCTGCACCATCTTGTCCATCTTCTTGGCAATGCGGACCACCTCGTCCTCCATGGCCCTGGCAGGCCTGCCCCGCGCCGGGCCGCGGGGGACGGGAAACGAGAGGAGCTGGCCGGGCGGCAGGTAAGCCCAGGCGTCGGCGAGGGCCCTCACCAGGCGTGACCGAGGCGCTTCTTCACTCACGACGACTGCGACGGCGGGGGCGGCGGCGGCGGCGGCGCTCCTCCCACGCAGGCAGCGCCAATCGAGCTCCCAGCTCGCGGCGGCGACGGCGGCGGCGCTCCTCCCCCGCAGGCAGCGCCAATCGAGCTCCCAGCTCGCGGCGGCGACGACGGCGGCGCTCCTCCCACGCAGGCAGCGCCAATCGAGCTCCCAGCTCGCGGCGGCGACGGCGGCGGCGCTCCTCCCCCGCAGGCAGCGCCAATCGAGCTCCCAGCTCGCGGCGGCGGCGGCGGCGGCGCTCCTCCCCCGCAGGCAGCGCCAATCGAGCTCCCAGCTCGCGGCGGCGGCGGCGGCGGCGGCGCTCCTCCCCCGCAGGCAGCGCCAAACGAGCTCCCAGCTCGCGGCGGCGGCGGCGGCGGCGCTCCTCCCCCGCAGGCAGCGCCAATCCAGCTCGCGGCGACGGCGGCGCTCCTCCCCCGCAGGCAGTGCCAAGCGAGCTCCCAGCTCGCGGCGGCGACGGCGGCGGCGCTCCTCCCCCGCAGGCAGTGCCAAGCGAGCTCCCAGCTCGCGGCGGCGGCCCCCCTCCCCCGCAGGCAGCGCCAATCGAGCTCCCAGCTCGCGGCGGCGGCGGCGCTCCTCCCCCGCAGGCAGCGCCAATCGAGCTCCCAGCTCGCGGCGGCGGCGGCGGCGCTCCTCCCCCGCAGGCAGCGCCAAACGAGCTCCCAGCTCGCGGCGGCGGCGCTCCTCCCCCGCAGGCAGCGCCAATCCAGCTCGCGGCGGCGGCGGCGGCGCTCCTCCCCCGCAGGCAGTGCCAAGCGAGCTCCCAGCTCGCGGCGGCGGCGCTCCTCCCCCGCAGGCAGTGCCAAGCGAGCTCCCAGCTCGCGGCGGCGGCGCTCCTCCCCCGCAGGCAGCGACAATCGAGCTCCCGGCTCGCGGCGGCGACGGCGGCGCTCCTCCCCCGCAGGGAGCGCCAGTCGAGCTCCCAGCTCGCGGCGGCGGCGGCGGCGCTCCTCCCCCGCAGGGAGCGCCAATCGAGCTCCCAGCTCGCGGCGGCGACGGCGGCGGCGCTCCTCCCCCGCAGGCAGCGACAATCGAGCTCCCAGCTCGCGGCGGCGGCGGCGGCGGCGGCGCTCCTCCCCCGCAGGCAGCGCCAATCGCGCTCCCAGCTCTGTTCTTTTGTTTTTTTTTTTTTTTGAATTCTGAGATTTTTCATTTGAAGTACATCTTAAAGCTATTAAATTCACAAATATGCTAATTTAAATACCCAATTCTATTATCTAAAACACACATTGCAAACATACAAATATCTATTCTCTCCACATGTCAGAGCCCATTCATTTCATGGTTTGGAAATGGGGAGAATAGATCCCCTTAAACTGCAAGTCAGCAGGTGTTTCTTTACAGTTAACTTTAGCAAAATTCATACAAAATATTAATGAACAATGAATGATCTTCTTTACTTGTTAACTCACAAGGAAACACCTTCAAAACTGCATTTTGTTAAAGTTTCTGTACTAAAATGTAGAAAAACTGAACTACACAAATATTGAAAAGTTTAAAATTCCTTAATTTTTTATTCCTGGTACCACTACCACAATTTACAGGGCAATATACCTGATGTAATGAAAAGAAAAAGACAAAGCTACAACAGATAAAAGACCTCAGGAATGTACATCTAATTGACCCTCCGTTGCATGAATCAATAGCTGCACTTTTTGCAAACTGTGGCTAGGACAGTCCTGAACAAGAAGGGTTTCCTGTTTAAGCTGCAGTAACTTTTCTGACTATGGATCATCGTTCCTTCTGCGGCAGGTTTTTACAGTTCCTCTAATGCATTTGGGACGACTGTCTCAAAGTAACCTGCAGCTTTCCTGACAACTCCTCGCTCTCTCTCCTGCTAAGAACTGTAGCCCTTTTCTTCTAAGTTTTGAGAACCTTCTGCTACCATATCCACCACTTCCACCACCAGATCCATAACCACCACCATAGGGACTTCCCGAGCTTCTTCCACCAAAACTGCCCCCCTTCATGGGTCCATAATTTGATTGCTGTTGTCCACTATAATTTCCAAAATCATTATAGCTCCCACCACCACCACCGTAGTTACCTCCAAAATTTCCTCCTTCATTGTAAGCATCATATCCTCCACCACCGCCACCATATCCACCATCTTGGTTTCCATATCCTGGTCCACCACCACCATAGCCTCCTCTACTACTGTAACCAGGACCACCACCATCGTTACCACCGTCGCCTCCAAATCCGTTTTATCCACCATCACCTCCTCCATAACTACCTCTGCTGCCACCACCTCCACCACCATAGCCTCCTCTTCCACCAAAGTTTCCACCACGGCCAAAGTTACCTCCACCACCTCCAAAGTTTCCTCCACGACCCATAAAGTTGCCAGATCCACCTCCACGACCTCTCTGTGATCCAGCAGATTGCATTTCTTGTTTAGAAAGGGCCTTTTTCACTTACAATTATGCCCATTAATAGTGTGGTATTTCTGAACAACAATTTTATCAACTGTATCATGATCATCAAAAGTTACAAAAGCAAATCCTCTCTTTTTTCCACTCTGCCTGTCTTCCATAACTCCTATGGTTTCAATCTTGCCATACTTTTCAAAGTAGTCTCTCGAATTACATTCTTCTGTATCTTCTTTAATACCACCAACAAAAATTTTCTTCACTGTTAGATGGGCACCAGGCTTTACAGAATCCTCTCTAGAAACAGCTCTCTTTGGTTCCACTACACGCCCATCAACCTTGTGTGGTCGAGCACACATTGCTGCATCCACCTCTTCAACCCAAGAGTAAGTCACAAAACCAAAGCCCCTGGAACGGTTTGTCTGGGGGTCTCTCATCACCACACAATCTGTAAGTGTGCCCCATTTCTCAAAATGTTCTCTTAAGCTATCGTCTGTAGTTTCAAAGCTCAGACCGCCAATAAACAGTTTTCTCAACTGTTCTGGTTCCTTTGGATCATGGCCCTCCTCCCCCCGGCGGCGGCGGCGGCCGGAGTCGGGCTGGGGGCGACCGGGCGGCGGTTTTACCTCCGTTTTGAGACCGGACTCGCCTCTTCCAACTCGAGTTCAATATGGGACCGAGAGCCCAGCTCTGTTCTATGTTGGGCCATTTTACTTCAGCCCAAAAAAATTTCTTCTAGTATTCCCTAAGGTCTGCTGGGGATCAGTTTTCTTATTTTTCATTTATCTGTATTTGATTTTTTAAAATTGATTCCAATTTTCTGTTGAGATTCTCCATATTTTAATCTATTAATCCCCATCTTTTACTCTCAATATAGTCATTTTAAAGTTCTGTGCTAACTCCAGAATCTGAATTCCCTCTAAATCAATTTTTCTTGGTTTTTTTTTTTTTTTTTTGTCTTAAGTTTTAGTCACTTTTTCCTGCTTCAGGAATTTCATAATTTTTGATTGTGTGCTGGACGTGGTGAATAAAAAATTCATAGAGACTGAAGATGCTATTACTTTGCACCAGAGAAGATTTACCCTTTTCTCTGTTAATCAGAGTGGCTGATCATTTCAGTCATTTCAGGAATTTTACTAGGTCAGAACTGGGTTGGAGCTTTAGTTGTCTCATCCTACCTATGATTTTTCCTAATTTGTGGCCTCCCTGGATTTTTGCTGTGAGCCTGACAGGTCTTTGATTCTTCAATAAATACAGTCAGTTATTGACTTCAGTCTTTCAGATGTTTGAATTCAGCTCTTTAGGCTCTCAGTTCTCACAGCTTCAGAGTATGGCAAATGTAAGGAGAGACCAGCTATGTATTTGTTGCCGTTACACTTTCTCAGTGAAAATTTGTCTCATAAACACTGAAACATTGCAGATGATTTCACTTTTTCTGACTCAGCCCCCTTCTTGGGGATGGCACTTCTGGGTTTTTACTGTGAGTCTGGTAGGTCTCTAATTCCTCACTTTGGAAAGTTCTCTCCCTCAGGCATTAGGTATTTAGCTTCCTGCTTTATATAGGTTCAAAAACTGGCAAATGTCTTGAAGAGGAGACCTAATGATTGTCACAGGCCCCTTTATCTAGCGGGATTTGGTTTGTTAGTGCCATGACTGTGCAGGAAATTTCACTCTGCTTTCTTGGCTCAGTCCCCCATCATCCTATACCACCCTGACACTAAGGAAATGTCCTGTGGGGGAAATCGGCTTGACATTCTGCTAGATTTCACTCCATCATGCCAGCAAATGAGTTCATCAAAAGGTATGGTGATTTCTCTTTTCCAGTGGAGTATGTCTCCCTACACCAAACCCCTGCTCCAAATCTCTAAATGTCCCTCTCTAGCATATTAGTTGATATTGTTTCTTGATTGCTTCCTTAGCTCGATGATCTTTTATTCAAGTTTGTTTGCTCGTTGCAGCAGGAGTGATGGCCTGTGCCTACCTAGTGCAGGCATATTATTATGGAGATATGGCTTTGGTCCCAGACACCACAATAAGGAGAATATCATAAGAAAGCAAGTCACACGAGTTGTTTGGTTTCCCAGTGCATGTAAAAGTTATGTTTATGCTATACTGTAGTCTATTAAGTGTGCAATAGCATTATGTCTAAAAAAAGTACATATCTTAATTTGAAAGTAGACTTTAAGAATGCTACCCATAGGGGGCTTCCCTGGTGGCGCAGTGGTTGAGAATCTGCCTGCTGATGCAGGGGACATGGGTTCGAGCCCTGGTCTGGGAGGATCCCACATGCCGCGGAGCAGCTGGGCCTGTGAGCCACAATTACTGAGCCTGCGCGTCTGGAGCCTGTGCTCCGCAACAAGAGAGGCCGCGATAGTGAGAGGCCCGCGCACCGCGATGAAGAGTGGCCCTCACTTGCCACAACTAGAGAAAGCCCTTGCACAGAAACGAAGACCCAACACAGCCATAAAATAAAAATAAATTAATTAAAAAAAAAAAAAAATTGAAAAAAAAAAAAAAAAAAAAAGAATGCTACCCATCATCTGAGCCTTCAGCAAGCTGTAATCTTTTTGCAATAGTAACATCAAAGATCACTGATCACAGATCATGTAACAAGTATAATAGTGAAAAAGTTTGAAATATTGTGAGACTTACCAAAACATGACATAGAGACACGAAGTGAGCAAATGCTGTTGGAAAAATGGCACCACCAGTAGAGCTGCTTGACACAGGGTTGCCACAAACCTTCAATTTGTAAAAAAAAAAAAAAAAAAAAAAAGCATTATCTGCAAGGTACAATAAAGTGAAGTGCAATAAAGTGAGGTATGCCTATACATCCTGCCTCAAAGCAGAAATCCTATTTAGATCACCTTTAATTTCTCTCTATGATATATCAATAGTTTTCTATTCTAATAGGGTTCTTACATTTTTTATTACACTTATTATTAGGTATATGATGTTTTGATGATAATGTAGATGGCATATTTTTTAGTTTTTAATTTTATAACTTTTCAGACACAGAAAAATGTTAGTGGAATTTTTTAATGTTTGGTCTCTTATCTGGCAACTCTTCTAAAAACTAACTGATATTCTAATAAGTTATCTGTAGATGGTTTTGGATTTTCTGTATCCTTAATTATATCAACTATGGAAAGTGACAGTATGATTTCTTCCTTTCTTAGCCTTATATTTCTGATTTCTTTTTCCTGCCTTACTGCTAATGCCATTTAATACTTTTACTAATAGGTTGAATAGAAAAGGTAAGAGTTGGCATTCTTATTTTGTTCCTAATCTTACAGTGGACATTCTCCACATTTCACTATAAACAGGATGGTGGCTCTAAAGTTTTTTGTAGTTTCCCTTTGCTATGAGTTTTTAATCATACATAATTATTGAATTTTATCAAATGCTTTATCTGACTATACTGATATGATCATATACATTTTCTCCTTTATTTTATGGATGTGGTGCATGACATCTATTGATATTTGAATGTTAACTCACCTTGCATTTCTGGAGTAAAACAACTTGGTAGGAATTCACACACACACACACACACACACACACATTCACTCACTCACACACTCTACATTTGATTGTCTAACATTTTGTGTATGATTTTTGCTTCTGTATACATAAGGGAGATGGGCCTATTTTCTTTTCTCATAATTGTCCTTTTAATTAGTGAATAGTATATAGAGGGTAGAGATTTAAAAGACCTTTTAAAAGGTCTTCTTCTTCTGTGATATAATACAATACAGTATTACTCCATTTTTTAAAAATGACCTTTTTCATTTTCAAATAATTTCAAATCTGCAGAAAAGATACAAACAGAGTTCCCTTTACCTCTCTCCCAGTTTTTCCTATTGCTAACATCTTATACTACCATAGTATATTTTTCAAAATTAAAAAGCCAACATTTATACATTACTATTAACTAAACTTAAGACTTTTTTTGGATTTCACCAGTTTTCCTGTTAATGACCTTTTTCTGTTCTAGGACCCAATCCAGTATATCACATTCCACTTAGTTAGTTGTCATGTCTCCTTAGTCTTCTCTGGTCTATGACAGTTCCTCATTCCTTCCTTGTTTTTCATGATTTTGACAGTCTTGAGGAATATTTGTCTGATATTTTGTAGAATTGTTCTCAGTCTGGGTTTGGCTGATGTTTTTCTCATGATTCGACTGGAGTTATAGGTTTTGACAAAGAATACCGCAGAAGCGAAGTAACCGTCTCATCACATCATAACAGAGAGTATGTAGTGTCTCCGTGACATCACTGGTGATGTGAAACATCATCACTTGCATAACATGGTGTTTGCTTGGTTTCTCCACTGTAAAGTTACTTTTTCTCCCATTTTATACTGTCTTTGGAATTCAATCATTAAGGCCAGCCCAGGACTGGACTTAAGGGGAAGATTAAGCTTCACCTCCACCTCCTTGGGGAGGAGATGGATGCCGGGGAGGGGGGGGGGGGGCGGGGGGGGCGGGGGGGAGGTTACCTACATATGGAATTCTTCTGTTGGCAAGATTTGTCTTCTCCCTCCCTCCTATTATTTATTTATTTATACACTCATTTATTTACTCCATTATGTTTTAATATGGATTCTTTATAATCTATATACATAATTACAACCTTAAAAACCTCTGGTTCCCCCACTGACATATAAACTTTTTGAGGAAAGGCTCTGTTTCTTTTTTATTTTTGTACACTCTATGCGTTTAGCATAGTCCCCTAATTTATAGTGGACTTCCAGTAATTATTTTTTAATGGATATCTTTCCACTTCAACTGAAAAGTACCCTTTCCTTATATAATAGCATTCTAAATCCAAAATAAAAGTAGATTTTAAAATAAGTAAAAGTAAACTCATGCATGATCACCCTGTAATAAGTATGTAAAAAAGCAAAGGGTACTGCAGAAATAACTTAACCATTTGAGTTGGATGTGTCTCCAAAAAATATTGAAGCCACATTTGGAAAGAAATTACAGTATTTGATAAGCCAAGGATATGACCTGCTGTGTGCTTTCTCTTTTTTGTTCAGATCACCAAAGGAGATTAAGACCCCGTTTTCTCCCTTCTCTGGAAAATTATCATCTGATGCAGTCACTCAGATAACAACAGAGAGTCCAGGAAAAACCATGTTTTCATCTGAGATTTTTGTTAATGCTGAAGATCGTGGACATGATATTCCAGACCTCAGGTACACAGAAGTTGGGCAAAGTTCCTGTCAAGTTTGCTTCATCATCTTCAGTCCAACAGATTACTGTTCTTCATGGCACAGATGGTAAGAGAATTTTAGGTCACATTACCAACTTTTGTGTGTCATTAACTAAGAAATTTCTTGATTGGGTCTTTCTAGTTAGAAAACCTAATTTTAATTTTAAGCATTAGGTTGTACATGATTAAAACATCTTTTATTTACATAGCTATGAAGAGAATATAATTTATTATGTTTTTACTTCAATTTCTAGTGAAGTTAACAACCTATGTGAAACTCATGCTACTTGTGGCTGACGTATTTTCAACTCATAATACTTGTCATAAGAATGCAAGTAGTTCATGAAAACATAAAAACTATAGAGGTTCAATTTTAGGGAGGTAGATAACTATTTGGCATTGTTTCTTTTACTATTGTTTTGCATGATACAGTGAACAGATAGCAAACACAATACCAGTCTATTTCTTGCTCAAGAAACATTGAGCAGGGACCCAGGTTGACTGTGACTCTGCTTTCTTTAAAACATGGAACCCTGGATTCATCATCATAGTCAACTGGAAGGGACGAAAAGCATGGAGGAGCACATGTTGGGAGGCTTTTATGGGCTAGGCCTAGGTGTGGCCCACATCACTTTCCACTGACTAGGAATAGTTTAGCTGTGCTTTCCAGGATGAAGAAGAAAAGAGTTTTGGTGAACAGCTAGCAATTTCTACCATAAGGTCTACATTTAGAGTGTTCCTATGCTATCATGACAGTGATATTTTTATAGTGCTTATACTATATAACATTCAAAATTATAGCAAGTTATTTTCTTTTTCAGACCAGTAACTGGAAAGTTAAGTTCCCATTCTGCCTCCAAATGAGGGTGGGAACTTTCAATTACTAATTTTAAAGTATTCAACAGTTTGTACAAATCTATTCAAAATATATTTTAAGTTTTCCTACTTGTGCAAAAAGTTTATCTGTCTGTAGGTATAAATGGAATATGCCTAAATGTATAAAGAAAATTGCTTAGTTCCACATGTAAATTGCACTGAATTTAATTTGAATAAATACATTTATATGTTGAAATGGTTATATTTCTTTTCTTTTTTTTTTTTTTTTTTACTTTTATTTATTTTATTTTTGGCTGTGTTGGGTCTTCATCGCTGCGTGCAGCCTTTCTCTAGTTGCGGCGAGCGGGGGCTACTCTTCGTTGCGGTGCACGGGCTTCTCATTGCGGTGGCTTCTCTTGTGGTGGAGCACGGGCTCTAGGCGCGTGGGCTTCGGTGCATGGGCTCAGTAGTTGTGGCTCGCGGGCTCTAGAGCGCAGGCTCAGTAGTTGTGGCACATGGGCTTAGTTGCTCCGCGGCATGGGGGATCTTCCCGGACCAGGGCTGGCACCCGTGTCCCCTGCATTGGCAGGCGGATTCTTAACCACTGCGCTATCAGGGAAACCCGAGATGGTTATATTTCTTATACATTTTTATTGTGATATAAAATTATGCCCCCCAAATGTATAGTCTAATCAATATCACACAGAACACCTTTAATGTGTCAGTTACCTATTGCCACCGTGATACTGTATAAGAACCTCGAAAATCTCAGTGCTTTATAACAACAGACATTTGCTTTCCTCACTCATGGGCTTATGAGTCAGTTGGAGTTTGGCATCAGGATGCAAAAACGGTTTGGGTCTGTTCCACATGCCTTGTACTGAAACCCAGGCTACTCTGGGTATGCTGTTTTCATGTTGGTGGCAGAGCACAGGAGAGGAAATCCAACTGTGAAAGTGTATTTTATACCTCTTCTGACATCAAATGGATCGGTCTACATAGAGCCCACAGTTCACGGTCTTACCTTTACATACAGGTACTTGGTAGAAAGGACTCCTTTAAAAGAGAAATATTATTTGGTTTAATAATAAAAGATTTTTAACTCTGTGGATTCAGAAGTAAAATTTTAAAAATATTTTAAAAGTATACAGAATAGCATGTTGAATTTATGACTATGTGTCCACTGCTCTGAATTAACAAATTAAGAGTAATATGCTATATGTTTATATTTAGTTCCATTTGCAAGTTTTTTGAAGGAATAAAGTTTATGGTTGGACTTTCTTCTTTACCCTTCTGCAGTCCTTTCTTTCTCTCCCAGGAACAACCATTATTTGCTGAATAGTCGCTTCTTCCCCCAGAGATAGGCAGTCCAAAGTAACTTTAAGACTTCTGCATCCAAACAGAAAGTTGTTGAGAATTTCAAAAAGCCACTTATCTTGCCTCTGAATTCTCCATCTCCACATGGTAGCCATTCTTGCTCTGGGTCCATTGTAATTCTGCCCAATTGTTGTTGTCCATTTTCTGCAAACTTTGAACTAAATGGTAAATTTAACCATCACCACCAAGCTTTATATACACTGGTGGAGGAAGAAAACTACTAAGTCAATATTCTAACAATAATGACTACAGCAACGTCCAAAGAGAAGTAGAGGCTACAGCCTATTTTTCCTGTTATTTAAATTCTTCCAGCCTCTATACATTTCTTCATTCTCCTTGAATTCAGCCAGGTTCTCATTGGCTGGGGCTTTGCCTGATAGGTTGGTACAAGTATTCCTAAGTAGTCTAAGGCTTTGCTAGCCCTGCATAGGTTTAAGGTCATTTTTTGTTAATTTCTATGACCAGGCTTGGTAAAGTGGTCCCCTAGGTGTAAGCCATACTCCTACTGACTTTCTTCTTTTAAGGTAACCTTATTTCTCCCTGATAGTTAAGGTCAATTGTAGTTTTAGTCAACACTATGGCATCCTATTCCCTGTATTGTTTCAGTGACATAAAGAATGTAAAATGACTAGATGGCTCCTGTCTCCCGGTAGAAGTGCCCCTCCCTTATTTCTAAGATCTTCCATCAAACAAAGCAGAGTCACAGAGATAGAAAGCAAAAGATTTTAAAGGCTTCTGCCTTTGTTCCTAAATATATGCATTCTGTCTGTAGGATAGGCAAGTGCCATATGTGGTTCTGAGCACATGCCGTATTTGGCAAGCTAGCATTCCAGCCTCAGAAAGTGATGCCTCCCAGCTTGTGCCATGACAGTTATCAGTAAATTGTTCACTCGCTTTTTTGTTTTTGAGTTTACCATAGCTGTGGGTGATCAGGCTTGTGAGGAGAACAGTGACTCCCTTTAGGCATCAGCCTGTTGTCTCATTTCCTTCACTATGAAGTCAGTTCCTTGGTTGGAAGCAGGGTACTAGTAATATGGATTCCATGTCAAATCATCAGAATGATGGAGTGGTCAAGGATGGTAACACAATTCTAAGTAATATAAAAGTTGTTATTGCGTCCAGAATGAAGGAGATCTCATTCTACTCTGGGACTATCAGACTCTGTCTAGAGTATTTTGATTTTTATAAACTAGACATGGGCAACTAGGAGTCCATCTAGAGGTGATTACAGGATGCAAGAGAAGACCATGGTCCATAAGGATAAACTGAAGAAGCTGTTGTGTTTAATCAGGAGAAGTGGTAGCTATCTACAAAATTCTATTTGAATGAGCAGTACAACCCCATGAATACTGAGGAGTAACCTAAACAAGAATTTTATAGGACTCATGTGATGGCAATACTAATCCTTTGTGTAGGCATAGAAAAGGAGAGTAGACTAAAAGGAGGGATGGGATATTTCTGAATGGGAAAATTGAATATTTAAAGATGTCATTTATTCCCAAATGAATTTAAACTCTAATGTAATTCTACTCAAAATTCTAATGGAATTGTTCTTTTGAACTTGTTTAATTGATCTTAAGTTTTTTCCGGAAGACTAATAAAGAAAATACTGGAAAAGAAGAGTAATGGGGAGGATAAATTTTAGCAGCAGCCAGTGGAGTGTTTTAATGGGATGCCTGGAAGTTGCAGACATTATTCTCACCCTTGACCTATGGGCCCAGACTTAGTCATATGTCCATACATGTCTGCAAGGGAGATTGGGAAATACAGTGTACAGATGAGCAGTATGTACCCAGCTAAATATCAAAATGCTGTTACAGAGAGAGAGAGAGAGTTTCTACCACATCATGAAAGAAAAACAAGTGTATAGAAAAAGATTTCAGGGACTTCCCTGGTGGCGCAGTGGTTAAGAATCCACCTGCCAGTGCAGGGGACACGGGTTCGAGCCCTGGTCCGGGAAGATCCCACATGCCGCAGAGCAACTAAGCCCGTGTGCCACAACTACTGAGCCTGTGCTCTAGAGCCTGCGAGCCACAACTACTGAGCCCATGCTCCACAACTACTGAAGCCTGCGTGCCTAGAGCCTGTGCTCCACAACAAGAGAAGCCACTGCAGTGAGAAGAGTGAGAAGCTCGCGCACCACAACGAACAGTAGCCCCCCCACACCGCAACTAGAGAAAGCCCGCGTGCAGCAATGAAGACCCAATGAAGTAAAAAAATAAGAAGAAGAAGAAAAAGATTTCATCTTCTATAATAATCAAATTACTACCATGTCACAGACATTTTAGAAAGAATTTTAGCAGTTAGTATTTAAAAAAAAGAAACTTTATAAATGACATAATTTTTCACTCTGAAATCAGAAAACTTATGTGAAATGGGGCAGCAGGGGAGAATGGGTATGCTATAAACAGGAAGTCTTTATTACAGAATTCTTTATTATTGAAAATTTAATCCAGCCTAAATTTTTAACATTATGAGAAGGGTTAAATACACTTAATGTGTAGTAGAATGATAAAAAATGTGAAGATAGGAAATAAAATGAATATTTTATTATCAATGTAAAGTAGAAAAACTGAATTCCACATTATACATACTATACACAACTATGTAAACAAATAAGAAATACAGAGGAAAGACCTGTAGAAATACATTAAAATATTAATAATAGTTATCTTTGAGTGGTAAGACTTTGTCTTTTTTATTTCTGTGTATTTTTTTAATATTGAGAAGTTATACTTTTTTAATGGGAAACTTATTTTGAAAATCTGCCACATAGAAGAGAATTAGATTTACTTTCTATGACTCTGGAGGGAGAACCTTCAAAGATCAGTAGTAGGGGTTAACAACGACCAGGTTTGGGTTCAATATAAGATAAAGTGTTTCTTAGTTAGAGCCATCTAAATATGGAATAGATTGCTAAGAAGTCGTCTTCTCAATGAATCCTACCCTTACCACTCTATTTAAACTGCATCCTGCTGCAATTTCCCAAATACTTCTAATCTTCCTCAGCATTTTCTAATTTTTGGGGGGGGGAGTGGCTGTTTTGGGTCTTTGTTGCTGCACACGGGCTTTCCCTAGCTGTGGTGAGTAGGGGCTACTCTTCGTTGTGGTGCATGGGTTTCTTATTGTGGTGGCTTCTCCTGTTGCAGAGCGTGGGCTCTAGGCGCACAGGTTTCAGTAGTTGCAGCACGAGGGCTCAGTACTCGCAGCACAAGGGCCCTAGAGCACGTGGGCTTCAGTAGTTGCGGCACATGGGCTCAGTAGTTGTGGCGCTCGGGCTCTAGGGCGGGCGGGCTTTGGTAGTTGTGGCACGCAGGCTCAGTAGTTGTGGTGCACAGGCTTAGTTGCTCCACAGCATGTGAGATCTTCCCAGACCAGGTATCGAACCCCTGTCCCCTGCATTGGCAGGCAGATTCTTAACCCACTGCACCACCAGGGAAGTCCCAGTATTTTCTAATTTTTTATGTCACTAATAATTTATAAAAATACTAGATGATTTACTTATTTAGTATGCTAATTGTTTACTGTCTATCTCCCTCTTCTAGAATGCTAGTTTACTGATACATTCCAAGAATCTTGACCACTGCTTGGCACATTAAAGGTGCTTAATATTTGTTCAGTTAATTAATAAATGTTTTCTTATTAATTATTCTGATCTTTATGTCCTTAGGCCAGCCTTTACTGTTGCCATATAAGCCTTCTGGTAGTACAAAGATGTACTATGTTCCCCAATTAAGACAAATTCCTTCATCTCTGGATTCCAAGTCAGACACCACCATTGAGAGCTCACACTCAGGTATTATGCAGAAATTATTCAAAATTTTATTTTTTGAAATTTTATTTGTGGATTGGCTGTTTAATTCTGGATGACATATGAAAGCTCAGTGCTCTTTAATCTTTAAGTGAAACATGGAGATTTTCATGACACAGGCTCTGGTTCAGATAGGTGAGTTATTTGGTCAGATGTATTGTGTACACTCAAACATTTGATAAATATTTGAAGAAAATTGTATGAACAGTTACTTGTTTGGGTTAGTGGACTCCATCTAGGACAAAGGTTTCCAAGTTTTCTCTGTTCACAGTCACCTTAGTGTTTGGGTGATTTCTTTTCTCATCATCGTGGGGATATAAATCATCAGCAGCATATAAATACATGAAGTATTTTTTCAGACACTAAGCTATTATGTTATTAGGGTATAAAAATACTTAGCGTTTTGATCTTACAGCTTAATAAGCAAAAATATTTTTCGTTTTGTGTTTGAAAGAAAACATTTTACTTTGTTCAGAAATATGCATAATTACTTGCTAACGAGATATGTGTGGCTATTAGGGCACAGTTTCTCAAACCTTGAGATGAGATTGGACACAACCACCCTCATTTATTGCTTTTGTTACAGAAACCGTCAAAAATCCAACTCTGCAGAGATACAGACAGCAGCATTGAAAGGAATGTAGCAGTATCTAATGTTGAAACTTTAAACTATCTTTAGCGATTAGTTTTTGTCCTGTACACCAGATATTACATATCACTCTTTCTCTAGAATTTTAAAATATCCCACAACATCCCTGTGAGATCACCACAATAGAACTGCAGATTTAGAAAATGAATAGCATCCTGTGGAGGAACTGAATAAATATTTTCTGTGGAAAATTATAAGGATACGGAGTTGGTATGGTGCGGGGTTTTGATTGTTGGGATAACATATTGATTGGTCCACAGGAGTTGACTTGGTTCAGTTTAGATATAAATTGTTCATGATTTGTCAATAGACATCTTTATAGGTGTAGAAATTAAAAAGAAAGTAGTTGTCCCTGGTCTTACGCAGATTTTCTGTTAATTTTAAGAGGACCCAACTAGTATCTAATGGTAACTGAGTTAAAGCCCCGATATAATTGCTCCTGATTTCCCACTGTGATGCCACTGAAAAAAAGAACCACAAAATGCTCATATGTTAGGATTGATTATGAAGCCTATAACCAGGAACTGGAAGAAATTTTCACTACCTGCATGGCTATGATTTTAAAAACTCACTTAGTGGCTACGAGACATAAAACAAGCTTACTTAATTGATTGTAGGTAGGAAAATCTTTTATCTCAGTCTCACTTTCAGCCCCCTAGTTCAGAAGACAGAATGTACCAATAGAAGTCTAATCAGGTGTTCCAGTATTTTTTGAGGCCTCCTGTGTACTTCTATTCATTTACATCCTAACTCTTCCCTTTGGAGACATTAACTTTGAGAAAAATTGGACAGTAGTGGGAAGAGGAAATGACTCAGGGATGGTACACTGTATCCTGAGAAATACTGTCCGTATAAATAAAGTACTGAATGCATCAGTTAGACAAGAAGAGATCTGTTGGCTATATATACTTGAGGTTGTCATTTATCATGTTCTGCATCTATTCTGAGAGTGAGGGAGTTGACAGTAGAAAATAATAGTTTCTTAGACCAGTAGAGCTGATCTAGATGAAAGCCTAGGAATTGTTCTGATAGATAGTGTCTATTAGTATGTTGTGATTCTATAGATACTAGAAAGATCCAACTAGAGTTTGGGGCCAAGGGCAAGTCATAAACCATTGCAGATATTTGGACCAAATAATTTCTCCTCAGTTGAGAATGAGTAAACAATTGAACTCATAAAATTCTTTTAGAGACAAAAACAAAGGGACTTCCCTGGTGGCGCAGTGGTTAAGAATCCGCCTGCCAATACAGAGGACACGGGTTCCAGCCCTGGTCCGGGAAGATCCCACATGCCACAGAGCAACTAAGCCTGTGCGCCACAACTACTGAGCCTGCGCTTTAGAGCCTGCAAGCCACGACTACTGAAGCCCGCATGCCTAGAGCCCGTGCTCCACAACAAGAGAAGCCACTGCAATGAGAAGCCCGCGCACTGCAACGAAATGTAGCCCCCGCTCGCCGCAACTAGAGGAAGCCCGTGCACAGCACCGAAGACCCTACACAGCCAAAAATAAAAATAAATAAATTAAAAACAAAACAAAAACAAAAAAACAAGGCAAAGGTAACCTCGCAAAGAAAGAGATAGATGTTAGAGATTTACTCATTAGGTCAAGTAACACTCTGAAGTAGTAACAGGATTTCATTTATATCTGACAGTAAGTTCTGTGAAGATAGGTACTATGTCTTTTTTTTTGTAAGCCATTTTATACCTCATACCAATATATAATATAGATGTTATTTTTATATTCATTTAAAGACATTTAAATATTTTGTGTACTAGTACTGTCAATAGGAGCAAAAAGCCATGGGGAGAGAACTGGTTGGGATTTTTAAAACAAAGTGAGGAGTTAATAGCAGAAAAAAATGGTGGAGTAAAGACCTCCAACATTTTGCCCTGTGATAAAAGCAACAGAATTTTGGCAAAACTTTATGGAAAACTTTTCCAAAACTCGAAATTAACCAAAGGCTTGTAGCTTTTGTAGTAAGCATTTATTCAAGAAAAATGGCTGAACCTTGATAAGAATAGTAAGCTTGTGGCATTTTACCTTGCCCTATTCTCATTGCCACACTCAGCTCAGTGATAACCTTGAAAAATATCAGCCTGCATTCCCAGGACTGGAGGGAGCAGAACAGAGCTGGACCTCTTTCACAATTTCATTCCCAAAGAATTGTCAGTATTTGATCTGTCTGATGGCTCTCTGGAAGACTCCACTCAAAAGGCTTATCTTTATTTGACCTTACTCAGAGCTATCCAGTGCGTATGAGCCTCTGTGTCTATGTGTGAGGTGTTTGTCAAAAAACACTTACAGGCAAGTGTTTTATTTTAGTTTCTTAAATATTTATTTATTTTATTTATTTATTTTGGCTGCGCCGGGTCTTAGTTGCACCACTCAGGATCTTCGTTGCGGCATGCGGACTCCTTAGTTGCAGGACCTAGTTCCCTGACCAGGGATCGATCCCGGGGCCCCTGCATTGGGAGCCCGGAGTCTTACCCCCTAGACCACCAGGGAAGTCCCCAGGCAACTGTTTTAATGTCACAATGCAGGAGGCAGTGGATAACACTTTAGACAAACAATAGACTAACCAAAAGCTTTAACGGAAAAACTGAGGATGAGATGTCCATAGATATTTTGAAAAGCATTGATATATTCCTAGGACTCTAGAAGACCACAAGTGTGCACAGGCCTGAGTGCATGCTCAGGAAAGATCTGAGAGGGGCCTACCCTTTACCTTTGGCTGCCCTTGAGGCTCTGGGCAAGAAGAAAGGGAAGGCTAAGGCAGAATTGATAACTCCCTGCCCTCAGCGTTGATGGCTATGTGCACGTAGTCCCTCGGCAAAGACTGGGAGATTTATTGTTTCTAGATGTTTAAGGATACCTCCATCTAGGCATTAGCTGACCACTAAGCTAGTTGAGTGGCAGCTTCAGTAGACTTCATAGAATTTGTTCAGAAAAGTTACTTAAAAAAAAAAACAGCGTAAAGCAACAGCAGGAAACTGTAGGGAGGTAGTAGACTCTGATTTCCAGGGTTGTCACATTATATTTTTTAAGATGTCGAGTTTTCAACAAAAAGTTACAAGATATGGAAATTCAAAGTAAAAACAAAATATATGGACCATACAAAAGTTTAGAAACTGTCTGTGAGGAATCTCAGACATTGGACTTACTAAATGAAGATGTTAAAATAGCTATTTAAAATATGTTCAAAGAACTAAATGAAACCATGTCTAAAGAAGTATAGGGAGAGGGGCAAGACGGCGGAAGAGTAAGACGAGGAGATCACCTTCCTTCCCACAGATACAGTAGAAATACATCTACACGTGGAACTGCTCCTACAGAACACCCACTGAACGCTGGCAGAAGACGTCAGAACTCCCAAAAGGCAAGAGACTCCCCACGTACTTGGGTAGGGCAAAAGAAAAAAGAAAAAACAGAGACAAAAGAATAGGGACAGGACCTGCACCAGTGGGAGGGAGCTGTGAAGGAGGAAAGGTTTCCACACACTAGGAAGCCCCTTCACGGGCAGAGACTGTGGGTGGCAGAGGGGGGAAGCTTCGGAGCCACGGAGGAGAGCGCAGCCACAGGGGTGCGGAGGGCAAAGCGGAGAGATTCCCGCACGGAGGAGCGGTGCTGAGTGGCACTCACCAGCCCGAGAGGCTTGTCTGCTCAGCCGCTGGGGCGGGTGGGGGCTGGGAGCTGAGGCTCGGGCTTCGGTGCTAGCCGAGAGGGAGTCCGGGAAAAAGTCTGCAGCTGCCAAAGAGGCAAGAGACTTTTTCTTGCCTCTTTGTTTCGTGGCGCGCAAGGAGAGGGGATTCAGAGCGCCGCCTAAACGAGCTCCAGAGACGGGCGCGAGCCGCGGCTATAAGCGCGGACCCCAGAGGCGGGCGCGAGCCGCGGCTAACAGCGCGGACCCCAGAGACGGGCGTGAGCCGCGGTTATCAGCGTGGACCCCAGAGACGGGCGGGAGACGCTAAGGCTGCTGCTGCCGCCACCAAGAAGCCTGTGTGCAAGCACAGGTCACTCTACACACCGCCCCTCCCGGGAGCCTGTGCAGCTCGCCACTGCCAGGGTCCCGTGATCCAGGGACAACTTCGCCGGGAGAACGCACGGCGCGCCTCAGGCTGCTGCAACGTCACGCCGGCCTCTGCTGCCGCAGGCTTGCCCCGCCTCCTCCATACCGCTCCCTCCCCCCGGCCTGAGTGAGCCAGAGCTCCCGAAGCAGCTGCTTCTTTAACCCCGTCCTGTCTGGGCGGGGAACAGACGCCCTCAGGCGACCTACACGCAGAGGCGGGTCCAAATCCAAAGCTGAACTCCGGGAGCTGTACGAACAAAGAAGAGAAAGGGAAGTCTCTCCCAGCAGCCTCAGAAGCAGTGGGTTAAAGCTCCACAAACAACTTGATGTGCCTGCATCTGTTGAATACCTGAATAGACAACGAATCATCCCAAATTCAAGAGGTGGACTTTGGGAGCAGAATATATTAATTTTTCCCCTTTTCCTTTTTTTGTGAGTGTATATGTGTATGCTTCTGGGTGAGATTTTGTCTGTATAGCTTTGCTTTCACCATTAGTCCTAGGGTTAGGTCCGTCCATGTTTTTTTTCTTTGTTTGTTTTTTTGTTCACTCAAAAAAATTTTTTTTCCTAATAAATGTTTTCTTAATAATTTTTCCCTTATTTTCTATTTTTAGAAATTAAAAAAATTTTTTAATAAGTTTTTTCATATTTTTTATTTTAAAAAATTAAACATTTTTTCTTAATAAATTTTTTTCTTAATAATTTTTTTCTTATTTTTTACTACAAAAAATTAATAAATCTATTTTTAAAAATTAAAAAAAAATTTTTTCTGAATACATTTATTCTTAATTTTTTTTCTTATTTTTTATTATAATAGCTTTATTTTATTTTATTTTATCCTCTTTCTTTCTTTCTTTCTATTTTTTTCTCCTTTTTATTCTGAGCCATGTGGACGAAAGGCTCTTGGTGCTCCAGCCAGGCATCAGGGCTGTGCCTCTGAGGTGGGAGAGCCAACTTCAGGACACTGGTCCACAAGAGACCTCCCTTCTCCACGTAACATCAAACGGTGAAAATCTCTCAGAGACCTCCATCTCAACATCAAGACCCAGCTTAACTCAATGACCAGCAAGCTACAGTGCTGGACACCCTATGCCAAACAACTAGCAAGACGGGAATACAGCCCCATCCATTAGCAGAGAGGCTGCCTAAAATCATAATAAGGCCACAGACACCCCAAAACACACCACCAGACGTGGACGTGCCCACCAGAAAGACAAAATCCAACCTCATCCACCAGAACACAGGCACTAGTCCCCTCCACCAGGAAGCCTACACAACCCACTGAACCAACCTTAGCCACTGGGGACAGATACCAAAAGCAACGGGAACTACGAACCTGCAGCCTGTGAAAAGGAGACCCCAAACACAGTAAGATAAGCAAAATGAGAAGACAAAAAACCACACAGCAGGTGAAGGAGCAGGGTCAAAACACACCAGACCTAACAGATGAAGAGGAAATAGGCAGTCTACCTGACAAAGAATTCAGAATAATGATAGTAAAGATGATCCAAAATCTTGGAAATAGAATAGACAAAATGCAAGAAACATTTAACAAGGATGTAGAAGAACTAGAGAGGAACCAAGCAACGATGAAAAACACAATAAATGAAATTAAAAATACTCTAGACGGGATCAATAGCAGAATAACTGAGGCAGAAGAACGGATAAGTGACCTGGAAGATAAAATAGTGGAAATAACTACTGCAGAGCAGAATAAAGAAAAAAGAATGAAAAGAACTGAGGACAGTCTCAGAGACCTCTGGGACAACATTAAACGCACCAACATTCGAATTATAGGGGTCCCAGAAGAAGAAGAGAAAAAGAAAGGGACTGAGAAAATATTTGAAGAGATTATAGTTGAAAACTTCCCTAATATGGGAAAGGAAATAGTTAATCAAGTCCTGGAAGCACAGAGAGTCCCATACAGGATAAATCCAAGGAGAAACATGCCAAGACACATATTAATCAAACTATCAAAAATTAAATATAAAGAAAGCATATTAAGAGCAGCAAGGGAAAAA
This sequence comes from Balaenoptera ricei, assembly GCF_028023285.1. Taxonomy (NCBI): domain Eukaryota; kingdom Metazoa; phylum Chordata; class Mammalia; order Artiodactyla; family Balaenopteridae; genus Balaenoptera; species Balaenoptera ricei. The sequence goes on from NC_082651.1 coordinate 37,300,147, forward strand.
CAACAAATAACACACAAGGGAATCCCCATAAGGTTAACATCTGATCTTTCAGCAGAAACTCTGCAAGCCAGAAGGGAGTGGCAGGATATACTTAAAGTCATGAAGGAGAAAAACCTACAACCAAGGTTACTCTACCCAGCAAGGATCTCATTCAGATTCGATGGAGAAATGAAAACCTTTACAGACAAGCAAAAGCTGAGAGAGTTCAGCACCACCAAACCAGCTTTACAACAAATGCTAAAGGAACTTCTCTAGGCAAGAAACACAAGAGAAGGAAAACACCTACAATAACAAACATAAACTATTTAAGAAAATGGGAATAGGAACATACATATCAATAATTACCTTAAATATAAATGGATTAAATGCTCCCACCAAAAGACACAGACTGGCTGAATGGATACAAAAGCAAGACCCATATATATGCTGTCTACAAGAGACCCACTTCAGACCTAGAGACACATACAGACTGAAAGTGAGGGGATGGAAAAAGATATTCCATGCAAATGGAAATCAAAAGAAAGCTGGAGTAGCAATTCTCATATCAGACAAAATAGACTTTAAAATAAAGACTATTACAAGAGACAAAGAAGGACACTATATAATGATCAAGGGATCGATCCAAGAAGAAGATATAACAATTGTAAACATTTATGCACCCAACATAGGAGCACCTCAGTACATAAGGCAAATACTAACAGCCATAAAAGGGGAAATCGACAGCAACACAATCATAGTAGGGGACTTTAACACCCCACTTTCACCAATGGACAGATCATCCAAAATGAAAATAAATAAGGAAACACAAGCTTTAAATGATACATTAAACAAGATGGACTTAATTGATATTTATAGGACATTCCACCCAAAAACAACAGAATACACATTTTTCTCAAGTGCTCATGGAACATTCTCCAGGATAGATCATATCTTGGGTCACAAATCAAGCCTTGGTAAATTTAAGAAAATTGAAATCGTATCAAGTATCTTTTCTGACCACAACGCTATGAGACTAGATATCAATTACAGGAAAAGGTCTGTAAAAAATACAAACACATGGAGGCTACACAATACACTACTTATTAACGAAGTGATCACTGAAGAAATCAAAGGGGAAATCAAAAAATACCTAGAAACAAATGACAATGGAGACACGACGACCCAAAACCTATGGGACGCAGCAAAACCAGTGCTAAGAGGGAAGTTTATAGCAATAGAAGCCTACATCAAGAAACAGGAAACATCTCGAATAAACAACCTAACCTTGCACCTAAAGCAATTAGAGAAAGAAGAACAAAAAAACCCCAAAGCTAGCAGAAGGAAAGAAATCATAAAGATCAGATCAGAAATAAATGAAAAAGAAATGAAGGAAACAATAGCAAAAATCAATGAAACTAAAAGCTGGTTCTTCGAGAAGATAAACAAAATTGATAAACCATTAGCCAGACTCATCAAGAGAAAAAGGGAGAAGACTCAAATCAATAGAATTAGAAATGAAAAAGGAGAAGTAACCACTGACACTGCAGAAATACAAACGATCATGAGAGATTACTACAAGCAACTCTATGCCAATAAAATGGACAACCTGGAAGAAATGGACAGATGCTTAGAAATGCACAACCCACCGAGACTGAACCAGGAAGAAATAGAAAATATGAACAGACCGATCACAAGCACTGAAATTGAAACTGTGATTAAAAATCTTCCAACAAACAAAAGCCCAGGACCAGATGGCTTCACAGGCGAATTCTATCAAACATTTAGAGAAGAGCTAACACCTATCCTTCTCAAACTCTTCCAAAATATTGCAGAGGGAGGAACACTCCCCAACTCATTCTACGAGGCCACCATCACCCTGATACCAAAACCAGACAAAGATGTCACAAAGAAAGAAAACTACAGGCCAATATCACTGATGAACACAGATGCAAAAATCCTCAACAAAATACTAGCAAACAGAATCCAACAGCACATTAAAAGGATCATACACCATGATCAAGTGGGGTTTATTCCAGGAATGCAAGGATTCTTCAATATACGCAAATCAATCAACGTGAATACATCATATTAACAAATTGAAGGAGAAAAACCATATGATCATCTCAATAGATGCAGAGAAAGCTTTCGACAAAATTCAACACCCATTTATGATAAAAGCCCTGCAGAAAGTAGGCATAGAGGGAACTTTCCTCAACATAATAAAGGCCATATATGACAAACCCACAGCCAACATTGTCCTCAATGGTGAAAAACTGAAACCATTTCCACTAAGATCAGGAACAAGACAAGGTTGCCCACTCTCACCACTATTATTCAACATAGTTTTGGAAGCTTTAGCCACAGCAATCAGAGAAGAAAAAGAAATAAAAGGAATCCAAATCGGAAAAGAAGAAGTAAAGCTGTCACTGTTTGCAGATGACATGATACTATACATAGAGAATCCTAAAACTGGCACCAGAAAACTACTAGAGCTAATCAATGAATTTGGTAAAGTAGCAGGATACAAAATTAATGCACAGAAATCTCTTGCCTTCCTATATACTAATGATGAAAAATCTGAAAGTGAAATTAAGAGAACACTCCCGTTTACCATTGCAACAAAAAGAATAAAATATCTAGGAATAAACCTACCTAAGGAGACAAAAGACCTGTATGCCGAAAATTATAAGACACTGATGAAAGAAATTAAAGATGATACAAATAGATGGAGAGATATACCATGTTCTTGGATTGGAAGAATCAACATTGTGAAAATGACTCTACTACCCAAAGAAATCTACAGATTCAATGCAATCCCTATCAAACTACCACTGGCATTTTTCACAGAACTAGAACCAAAAATTTCACAATTTCTATGGAGACACAAAAGACCCCGAATAGCCAAAGCAATCTTGAGAACGAAAAATGGAGCTGGAGGAATCAGGCTCCCTGACTTCAGACTATATTACAAAGCTACAGTAATCAAGACAGTTTGGTACTGGCACAAAAACAGAAATATAGATCAATGGAACAGGATAGAAAGCCCAGAGATAAACCCACGCACATATGGTCACCTTATCTTTGATAAAGGAGGCAAGCATATACAGTGGAGAAAAGACAGCCTCTTTAATAAGTGGTGCTGGGAAAATTGGACAGGTACATGTAAAAGTATGAAATTAGAACACTCCCTGACACCATACACAAAAATAAACTCAAAATGGATTAAAGACCTAAGTGTAAGGCCAGACACTATCAAACTCTTAGAGGAAAACATAGGCAGAACACTCTATGACATAAATCACAGCAAGATCCTTTTTGACCCAGATCCTAGAGAAATGGAAATAAGAACACAAATAAACAAATGGGACCTAATGAAACTTAAAAGCTTTTGCACAGCAAAGGAAACCATAAACAAGACCAAAAGACAACCCTCAGAATGGGAGAAAATATTTGCAAATGAAGCAACTGACAAAGGATTAATCTCCGAGATTTACAAGCAGCTCATGCAGCTCAATAACAAAAAAACAAACAACCCAATCCAAAAATGGGCAGAAGACCTAAATAGACATTTCTCCAAAGAAGATATACAGATGGCCAACAGACACATGAAAGCATGCTCAACATCATTAATCATTAGAGAAATGCAAATCAAAACTACAATGAGGTATCATCTCACACCGGTCAGAATGGCCATCATCAAAAAATCTAGAAACAATAAATGCTGGAGAGGGTGTGGAGAAAAGGGAGCACTCTTGCACTGTTGGTGGGAATGTAAATTGATACAGCCACTATGGAGGACAGTATGGAGGTTCCTTAAAAAACTACAAATAGAACTACCATACGACCCAGCAATCCCACTTCTGGGCATATACCCTGAGAAAACCATAATTCAAAAAGAGTCATGTACCAAAATGTTCATTGCAGCTCTATTTACAATAGCCAGGACATGGAAGCAACCTAAGTGTCCATCATCGGATGAATGGATAAAGAAGATGTGGCACATATATACAGTGGAATATTACTCAGCCATAAAAAGAAATGAAATGGAGGTATTTGTAATGAGGTGGATGGAGTTAGAGTCTGTCATACAGAGTGAAGTAAGTCAGAAAGAGAAAAAAAAATACAGTATGCTAACACATATATATGGAATCTAAGGGGGAAAAAAAGGGCCATGAAGAACCTAGTGGCAAGATGGGAATAAAGACACAGACCTACTAAAGAATGGACTTGAGGATATGGGGAGGGGGAGGGGTGAGATGTGACAGGATGAGAGAGTGTCATGGACATATATACACTACCAAATGTAAAATAGATAGCTAGTGGGAAGCAGCCGCATAGCACAGGGAGATCAGCACGGTGCTTTGTGACCACCTTGGGGGGGGGGTGGGATGGGGAGGGTGGGAGGGAGGGAGATGCGGAAGGGAGGAGATATGGAAACGTGTGTATATCTGTAGCTGATTCACTTTGTTATAAAGCAGAAACTAACACACAATTGTGAAGCAATTATACTTCAATAAAGATGTTTAAAAAAAAAAAAGAAGTATAAGAACAGTGTCTTACCAAATAGAGAATATCAATAAAGAGAAATTACAAAAAAGAACCAAATAGAAGATCTGTAGTTGAAAAGTACAATAACTAAAATAAAAAATTGACTGGAGAAAGCTCAGTATCAGATTTGAACAGGCAGAAGTATGAGTCAGTGAACTTGAAGATAGGCCAATTGAGATTATCCAGTGTGAGAAACAGAAAGAAAAAAGAATGAAGAGAAATTAACAGAATCTCAGAGTCCTATGGGACACCTTCAAGCATCCTATTATACACATAATGGGAGTTCCAGATGAAGAGACAGAAAAAGAGACTGAAGGAGTATTTGGAGAAATAATGGCCTAAAATTTCACAAATTTGATGACTGCTGTTAATCTGCACATCCCAAAAGCTCAAGGAAGTCCAAGCATGATACAGTCAAAGAGAGCCACATCTACATACATCATAAACCATCAAATGACAAAGACAGTGTTAAAGCAGCAAGAGCGGAGTTATCATGTACAAAGAATCTTCAATAAAACTAATTGCTGATTTTTCATCAGAAACCATAGAGGCCAGAAGGCATTGCAATGACATATGCAAAGAGCTGAGGAAAAGAACCTGCCTACCAAGTATTCTGTACCTAGCAAAACTACCCTTCAGAAATGAAGGAGAGATGAAGACATTCTCAGATAAACAACAGTTGAAAGACTCCACTGCTAGCAAACTGACCCACAGAAAATACTAAAGAGATTTTTTTCAAGATGGAATGGTGAACACCAGACAGTAACTTAAATCCACATGAAAAAAGTACTAAAGGTAACTACATAAGTAAATACAAAAGACAGTATAAATGTATTTTTGTTTGTAAGTCAGTTTTTCTCCTATATGACTTAAAAGACAAATGCAGTATAAGCAAGTCCCAAATACATAAAGAAAAACTAACAGAATTAAAATGAAAAAACCTGACACTATTTTTTTAAATAAATAAATAAATTTATTTATTTATTTATTTGTATTTTTATTTTTGGCTGCGCTGGGTCTTCGTTGCCGCGCGCGAGTTTTCTCTAGCTGTGGCGAGCAGGGGCTACTCTTTGTTGTGGTGCGCGGGCTTCTCATTGTGCTGGCTTCTCTTGTTGAGGAGCACGGGCTCTAAGTGCATGGGCTTCAGTAGTTGTGGCTCTTGGGCTCTAGAGCGCAGGCTCAGTAGTTTTGGCGCGCGGGCTTAGTTGCTCCGCGGCATGTGAGATCTTCCCAGACCAGGGCTCGAGCCCGTGTCCCCTGCATTGGCAGGCGGATTCTTAACCACTGTACCACCAGGGAAGTCCGAAAAACTGACACTATTAAACGGAGAAATATTTCAAGCCAATAGCAAACGGTCATATATTGTATAATTCCATGTATATGAAATGTCCAGAATGAGCAAATCCATATAGACAGAAAGTAGATTAGTGGATGCCAGGGGATGTTGGGGAGGGGAAAATAGGGAGTAACAGCTAACATATACAAGATTTCTTTGTGGGGGCGTGACAAAAATGTTCTGGAATTAGATAGCAATATTGGTTGTGAAAATACTAAGAACTAGTGAATTGTACACTTACTTTAATCGGTGAATTTTTTTTTTTGAATCTTGTAGAAGTTTTTATTTCAGTGATGAAAAGAACGCAGTAAATGGAAACTATGCTGGTTTACGTTAGGCATGCACCTCTACCTGAAACTGCTGTTAGTTTTTGACTGGCCTAAATCTTTATAACTTATTTTTTCATTTAGGCACATCTTTAAATTTTTTTGGACCCTGACATACAGGGTAAGTTAACGTCTTCCTTGTGGCAGTTTAGTATGAGAATTATGTTCGCTGGCTAGATTCCTTTAACTAAAGTCCTCTAGACTCTCAGGCTACCTGTACTAGCTCAAGACTGTACTTTATATATAGAAATTTAAGTGAATCACAGTATAAGGGAGGGAGATAATCTAGAAAAGTGAAATGTACTGTATGAATACTCCATACATTTTTTTTCCAGCACTGATAATCAAACACTAGATAAGGAGGCCTACAGTCAAGTACCAAATTACTCTTTCCCCCACTGCTGCCCTTTCTGAGAGACACAAAGATGTATATCGATCTCTCCAGAAATCTGAAAGGAATCCACACAAATAACAGATTATTACCTATGTGGTCCCACATATCAAATTATAGAGCAGTTCCACTATTAAAATTATAGGAAGCAGTTAATGGGACTATGAGGAAAGCATCGTCCCACATACAGTAACATACACCTAGTAGAGTTTTCCATTCATCTGTCAATTGTTTTCCCAAGATTAGCATTAAAAAACACAACCCCAAACACATTTGACCCTCAAACCACCCCCACACACAAAAATCGGTCTTTATTCATTCTCAGATGACAGGATGTCCCAAGAGTGACAAAGGTGGGAGCCGATCCCCCCACAGCCTTTTCTTCAACCATCCCATCAACTGCTCTTCATTTCTTGAACTACCTTCCTTTTCCAGAGAGGTAATACTCAGGTCAGTCAGAAAGGCTTTCTGAGAAGACTGGCTTGGATTTCTGGGTCTGTTCCAGTCGATTCTAGATGAATTGGCTTGTATCAATGAAGCGCTCAACGCAGTTCACAAAACAAGCCTCAGCCCGACTGTCCAACTTTGGCCCAGGCTTGTCCATGCACATTTCCCAACAAAGTTCCGTCATCTGGTGCACCAGCTGCTGGAAGCGCTGCTTCTGAGTCTCTACCTCCGTGCAATGCTGCAGCTGCGGGTCGACCGAGCCCAAACCCGCTGCGGAGGAAGACGAGGAGGACGCCATCCCAGCGCGGCCACGCGTGCCGAGACAAACTCCGCACCAAGTCACCGACCTTCACGTGTCTCCGCGGCAGAACCCTTAAATGGTGAATTTCATGTTTTGTCTCAATTTAGAAAAAAAGTGTGTGTGTGGGGGGGGGGGTGGGCAGGAATGAACATATGAAGGAAAAGACTGCCTAAAACTGTAAAGATTTGGTAACAGATTTAAAATACATTTTGCAGGCAAGAAAGGGTGGAATTAACATGAAGGAAGTTAAATTAGTGATGAGGACAAATCTGAGAGTCTGCAAAATTACAGAGGAAAAAGGAGAAGAAAATGAAAATGCTGTGAAAGATGATGAGAGACATAAGAAACATAGCTAAGTAAACCAAACCAAGAATTATATCTGCAGCTGAGGAAGAAAGTAATATTCAAACACTTAATTGAATAAAACATCCTCCTCCTGAAAAGGGGAACACTGTATGCAGATTGAAAGTTGCCATAAAAATCCAGGGAAAAATCAGAGACTGAGACACATATCAGAAAAAGATTTTTGAGTCAAAATAAATAGAAGAAAATCCCATAAATAAACAATTTAAAAAAAAAAGTTAAGAGAAGAAAATTTAGTCTGATATCAGGCTTATTTAAAATACTAAATGTAAAAATAATGGAACCAAATCTGTATTTATTGGGGAAATTATATAATTCAAGGATTTATGGACCCAGTGCATTTTCATTAAGCACTATGACAATGAAAAGACATTTTCACAAGTACACAGCAGCTAGAAAGTATATTCAACCTCTGTACCTTCTTGAAAAATTCACTTGAAGACTCACCCAGCTGAAGAGATGAATCAAAATGAAGAATTCATTACAGAGAAATGAAGCAATGCTGAAAGTGATCAGTGGTGAACTTTGAAGTCAGTTTGACACAACACTCATCTAAATAGCAAATTTAGTTACAAGGTGGAAAAAAAAATGCCAAAAGTTAATTTTGGAATGAAAGGCATGAAAAGAAAAAACAATTGTATTTTTTTGTCTTTTTGACTAAAGAGCTGTCATTTTATTCATGACTTGGTGATCAGATAGGTTAAAGAAGTTTTCATAAAAAATAAATTTGACTTGATTAAAATTTAAAACTTGTGTGCACCAAAAAAAAAAAAAAAAAAAAAACACCATCAACATAGTAAAAAGGTTGCACACAGAATTGGGAAAAACATTTGCAATTCATATATCTGATGAGAGATGACTATCCATAATATATGAAGAACTCTTACAGTTCAACAACAGCAAAAAGCAATCTAATTTTTAAATGAGTACAGAATCTGAAGAGACATTTCTCCAGGAAAGATACAGATGGCCAAAAAGAACGTGAAAAGATGTTTTACTTCATTAGTCATGAAGGAAATGTAAATAAAAACTACAAAGAGATACCACTTCATACCCATTAGGATGGCTTTTATGAAATAAAAAAGAGCAAGGGTTGGCAGGGATATGGTGAAATTGGAACTCTTGTGTATTGCTGATGGGAATGTAAAATGGTATAGCCACCGTGGAAAACAGTGTAGTGGTTCCTCAAAAAATGAAACATAGAATTACTATATGATCTAGCAATTCTTCTTCTAAGTATATACCCAAAAGAATCGAAAGCAGGGATTTGAACAGATTTTGAACACCCAGGTTCATAGCAGCATTATTAACAATAGCCAAAGGGTGAGAACAATCCAGATGTCTACCACCTGATGAATGGATCAATACAATGTGATACATACATACAACAGAATATTATTCAGCCTTAAAAAGGAGTGAATTTCTGACACATGCTACACTGTGGATGGACTTTGAAGGCATTGTGCTAAGTAATACAAGCCAGTCACAAAAGGGTTGGAGGAGGAGGAAAAGGGAGTTATTGTTTAATAGGTACAGAGTTTCCATTTGGGAAAATGAGTTAATTCTGGAGATGGATGGTGTGATGGTTGCCCAACAATGTGAATATACTTAATGCCTTAACTTGTATACTTAAAAATGTTTGAAATGGTAAATTTTATGTATATTTTACCACAATGGAAAAAAGCTACCAAAAAATGAAACTCGAAAAGAATTTTAAAACTAGATATCTGTCTTCCAAATTATTGTTGAGTATATAAAATAAGCAAAATAACATAGAACAAGAACAGGAAACAAGAGGGGCTTCCGTGGTGGCGCAGTGGTTAAGAATCTGCCTGCCGTCGCAGGGGACACGGGTTCAAGCCCTGGTCCAGGAAGACCCCACATGCCGTGGAGCAGCTAAGTCCATGCACCACAACTACTGAGCCCGCATGCCACGACTACTGAAGCCCGCGAGCCTAGAGCCCATGCTCCGCAACAAGAGAAGCCACCGCAATGAGAAGCCCGCGCACCACAATGAAGAGTAGCCCCGCTCGCCGCAACTACAGAAAGCCCGCGCGCAGCAATGAGCACCCAATGCAACCAAATAAATAAACAAATAAATACATTTATTAAAGAAAAAGAATGAAAACTAAACTTTTTAAGCCTAGTCTTTCAGAACAGTAGAATGGGCTCCCAAAGAACCTTTCAAATGCTAATTTTTCTCTTTTCCTTACAAATTCTATAATCTAATAAATTATATACTTGCACTGTTTCTTAGATGTTCAATTGCTTTCCTGATTCCATTTTTTTCATATGTATTCACCTTTGCCCAAAATGCTTTTCTCTTTCCATCTCAGTTTTTTTGGTTTTGTTTTAAACATCTTTATTGGAGTATAATTGCTTGACAATGGTGTGTTAGTTTCTGCTTTATAACAAAGTGAATCAGCTATACATATACATATATCCCCATATCTCCTCCCTCTTGCATCTCCCTCCCACCCTCCCGATCCCACCCCTCTAGCTGGTCACACCACACTGAGCTGATCTCCCTGTGCTATGCGGCTGCTTCCCACTAACTATCTATTTTACATTTGGTAGTATATGAGTCCGTGCCACTCTCTCACTTCGTCCCAGCTTCCCCTTCCCCCTCCCCGTGTCCTCACGTCTGTTCTCTACGTCTGCGTCTTTATTCCTGTCCTGCATCCATCTCACTGTTTATCCAGTGTAACTCTCTTCTCACACTAGTAGATGCTTGAGAGGTATTTTAAAATAATTTTTGTCAGCTTCCTGTCTGAATCGTGATTTCCCTCTCTTAGGTTCCAGGGCTGCTGCTGCTTCAGAGCAGTCAGCTCAACTACAAGACACGAAGATTGATAATCTAGCAGACACTAAAGCCATTAAACAGAAAGGGGAGATCCACAGTAAGAGGACCGTTCCTAAGGAAGCCTGGCCCGAAGAGAAGAAATCCTTGCAAATAGATATTGCAGGTAATGGGGAGTGGGGTAGGGGGTGTGAGAGAGAGAGAGCATGCACACGCAAACGCCTGTGTCTACGTGTTTCCACTTAATTCTGATGAGACTATAGTCTCACAATTTAAACAGAGTTCCATCTTTTTATTTTTTGCTTTCTTATGCATATCACTTCAGTGCTTCTTTGTCTGTGTGGATGTATGTATTTATTTGTAAGATAATTGTTACTTCTGGGAAAAGACACTGGCAATTTAGAAACAAAATTACAATTAAATACCCAAGGCTGATAGTATTAGAAGTGAAGTATCATGTCTCAACACCGAAACAGGGGAGGGAAAGCTTAAGGCATTCCAGATGACTGTGACAAAGACAGAAAGAATCTCAATACAAACTTTTAAAAAATTACAATAAAAAAGACCCAAGATCAAATCTATTTATGTTCACCCATGGCCCCCTTTTTCTAATAACATAAAAGAAAAGTGTATAGGACACAAGCCATTACTACCTAGCTGTCAAAGGAAAACTGGATATCCACATGCAGAAGAATTAATTTGGACCATTACCTTTTACCATATACAAAATTAACCCAAAATGGATCAAAGATCCAAACAGAAGAGCTAAAATTATAAAACTCTTAGAAGAAAACATGGGGGGAAAGCTTCATGACATTGGATTTGGCAGTGATTTCGTGGATATGACACCAACAGTATAGGCAACAAAAGCAAAAATAAATAAACTATACTATATCAGAATTTAAAACTCTGCTTCAAAGGACACAATCAACAGAGTTAAAAGACAACCTGTGGAATAGGAGAAAATATTTGCAAATCATGATAAGTGACCAATATCCAGATTATATATGGAACTTCTAAAAGTCAACAACAAAGAAACCCAATTTAAAAATGGGTAAAGGACTCGAATAGACACTTCTCCAGGGAGTATATATGAATGGCCAACAAGTATATGAAAAGATGCTTAATATCACTAATCATCAAAGAAATGCAAATCAAAACCACAATGAGATACTACTGCACACCTATTAGGATGGGTAGTATCAAAAGAACAGAAAATAACAATCGTTGTCAAGGATGCAGAGAAATTGGATCCCTTGTGCACTGCTGGTGGAAATATAAAATGGCACAGCCATTATGGAAAACAGTGTGGAGGTTCCTAAAAAATTAAAAATAGAATGACGATATGATACAGCAATCCCACTTCTGGGTGTATATCCAAAGGAATTCAAAGCAGGATCTCACAGATATCTGCACACCCATGTTCATTGCAGCATTACTCACGATAATCAAGATACGTCCATCAGCAGATGAATGGATAAATATAATGTGATATCTATACAATAGAATGTTATGCAGCCTTAAAAGAAGAAAATCCTGTCACATGCTATAACATAGGTGAATCTCAAGGACCTTGTGCTGAGTGAAATAAGCCAGTCACAAAAAGATAAACACTGTATATTCCGCCTACGTGAAGTATCTGAAATAGTGAAAATCATAGAAACAAAGTAGAAAAGTGGCTGCCAACGGCTGGGGAGAGAAAGGAGGGGGAGTTCATGTTTATTGGGTATAGAGTTTCAGTGTTGCAAGATGAAGATGTTCTAGAGATCTGTTGTGCAACAGTGTGAACATACTTAACACTGCTGAACTGTATGCTTAAAAATTGGTTAAGATGGTAAATTTAATCTTCTGTGTTTATCACACACAAAAAAGAATGTGTAAGATGAAAAAACAACATTGCAATTCTGCAGTGGGTAGTCTAGGAGACATAGCTTGGAAAAGAAAGATGGAAATATAACCTGCAGAAGCATACTCTAGCCCAGGCCGCACAGAGGAGGTGAGCGGCGGGCGGGCGAGCGAGAGAAACTTCATCTGCAGCTCCCTATCGCTCCCCATTCCTCACGTTACCGCCTGAACCATCCCCCCACCCCCCAACCCCGTCTGTGGAAAAATTGTCTTCCATGACACCGGTCCCTGGTGGCAAAAAGGTTGGGGACCGCTGCCCTAGAGGACCCTCAAGGAGAAATGGATAATACAGAACACTAGAGAGCTTGAACACACATACTTAGCCCATGACAGACCATAGAAATGAAATTAAAAAAAAAAAAAAGCAGAGTTAGAGAAACATCTGGAAATATTGAGGTTGATGTGTATAAATGTTTGTATGCTTTTAAAACACAACCTTTCAAATGCTCATAGAACATTTTTTTTTCAAACAGCTTTTTTAATATGTAATGCACATATATAATTCTCCCACTTAAAGTGTACCATTTAATGATTTTTACCCTATTCACAGATATGTGCAACCATCCACACAGTTGACTTTAGAACATTTTTATCACCTCAGAAAGAAACCCTATACCCCTTAGCTATCACCCCTCTATTTCCTCATCACCCACCTCCCCCCAAGCCCTAAGTCAACCACTGATCTACTTTGTCTCTATTATAAATTTTCCTATTCTAGACCTTAATACAAATGGAATCATTTAATGTGTGGACTTTTGTGACTGGCTTCTTGTAACTCAGCATGATGTTTTTGGGTTCATCCAAGTTAGGGCTTGTATCATTATTTTATTCCTTCTAATGGCTCAATAATATTTCATCGTATGTATGTATCACAGTTTGTTTATCTGTTTGTTGATGGACATTTGGTTGTTTCCACCTTTTGGCTACTATGAATAATGCTTTTATAAAATAATGATTTTATATTTATAAAATATAAATGCTTTTCTATTCATGTACAGGTTTTTATATGGACAATATGTTTTCATTTGTCTTGGGTACGTACCCAGGAATGGAATTCCTAGATCATGTGATAACTTTATATTTCATCATCTGAGGAGTTGTCAGACTGTTTGCCAAAGTGGCTGCACCATTTTACATTCCCAGTAGCAATGTATGAGGATTTCAATTTCTCTACTAACTCACCAACACTTATTATCTGACTTTTTCATTGGATCTATTCTAGTGGATGTGAAGTTGTATCTCATTTTGCTTTTGATTTGCATTTGCCTCCTGATTATGATGTTGAACATCTTTCTGTGTGCTTATTGGCCAGTTGTGTGTTATCCTTGGAGAAATGTGTATTCAGATCCTGGCCTGGTTTTTATTTGGGCTATTTCTCTTTTTTATTGAGTTTTAAGAGTTCTATGTATTCTAGATACACATTCTTATCAAAATTTTGATTTTGATATATTCTCCCATTCTGTGAGTTAAAATTGGGAAGTATGAGTCCTCCAACATGACCTTATTTTTCATGATTGTCTTGGCTCTTCTGGGTCCTTGACAATTCCA